>NC_091748.1:78456135-78471135 GCF_043380555.1 Nothobranchius furzeri
AGTGTGTGTTTGCAGATTTAGGCCCGAATCGCTTGTAAAGAACCAAACTAGTGGAGGTCGGACAGGAAGGTGTCCGGAACCAGCCCGGACCCTCGCTGCAGGGAAGTGGCACTCCTTCTGTTCCATCATCTCCCTTGTAGCTTCACCTGACCCTAACTTTGATTATAATCATGACCTTTGACCTCCTGACCGGCTCCACAGCATCCGGGTGAAGACCTGTGGATGGGGTTCTGGTGTGACTCGGAGCTCTACCTGCTTTTGCCTCAGGACAGGTAAAACGTCTGGCTCCTTGGAAACCAAATGTTAAAACAAAGAAGCTTTTGATCAGATACAAAGAAGCTTTTGATCAGATCCACTTTTATTTCCAGACAGAATTCCCTCTGAAAGTTCCTCAGGCGCTAACGCACTCTCAGCCAATCAGCTGACGTCATCTGGCTGAGATGATTGTCCTTCATGCTGAATATTCTCTTCATCATTCGGAGTGACGAGGAACTCGCCGAGCTGACGTGCTCTACTCCTGAGATGAAGCCAAAGCGTGATTAGTCGGTTTGCTGCTGCTGGCTCGTGTTCTCGCCGTCCTCCTCCACGCCGGCGGCAGCTTTTGTGGAGGAACACGTGTTACGGACTGCTGGTTAGGACTTTGGTTCACATGTTCCTGGTGTTCCCCCTCATCTCACCCGTCATTCATTCGTAAACAAAGCCGTATGTTGATAATAATATTCCTGTGACTTGAGCAGCTGGGATAAACATGGCGGTGGAATAAAGGAACACCGTCAGTCTCTGATTGCTAACGAGGTTTACGTTGGAGACCGAGCTGGCCGCGGGTCAACATGGCGACACGTGTTTTTGGATAAAAACTGGAGGATGAATGGTCCTGTGGGCTTGCCGTCTGACTCCATAAACCCTTAAATCAATGAGGCCGTCTTTAACCCTTAGAAGCTTCTTTTTGATTCTAGATGAACTTCCTGTTTTCATCGCCTCCTTCCTTCTGATCGTTCTCCGGATCATCCAGCAGTTTGTGGACCATTTGCTTCCTTCAAGGACGCTTCTGGGAAAACTGGTTTGTGTTCTCAGAAAAGCTGAAGTCAGACTGGAGTAGCTGCTTTAAACGAGGCTGATCTGAATATCGCTGCTGGTTTCATTTTAAACCTCTCCCTGAGCTCCTGCTGGGTTTTCCGAAGGCTCCTGCTGTTTTTCCGAGTGCTCGCTGCTCCTGCTGTAATTCCAGTCGCGTTGGGGGAGAACATCAACATTTAAACGCACCGAGTGATGTAACTCGGCCGGGTTTCCCTGATGACCTGCAGAAACCAGGTGACCCGGGACTCTAACAACACACCAGATGAACGTTAGGCTTTAGTTAAGTGACTTGTTGCAACACAAAGTTAGATTTTCTTAAGTGAATCTTAAAAGTTGAACAATAATTAACTAAATATGTGTTTGATTTGAGTTCATGTGCACCAACAACGCAGCAGGGACAAAGAAAAGCCAGAATAAAACCCCAGAACATCCAGAGATAACCGGATTGGTGTTTGTTCTGATTCCTGCTCCCTGATTGGCTGACCGTGCGGCAGCCCTGTGATTGGCTGTCAGCCTGCAGGCTGTTTTCTACAGTCGGTAATAATTGATGAGGTCTGAGATCCTATAAGTACGAGCGTTTCTTCTTTATCTAGGTTTTTGATGGTTTTCCGGCGAGCTGAAGGACTTCTGGTCCGACCCGCAGATGTTTCGGGTTTAATCTGATCAACTTTAAACCTGAAGTTCAGATTTCTGACAGCTGCAGTGTCTGGGACGTGTCTACTTCCTGCACAGTTCATACGAATGACAGATGAGCCAAAACACCACAGCTCCATTCTTTATCCTTCCCTTCATCCTTTCATTCCTTTCATCTTTACAACTTCCCCCCCTTCCTTCTTTTCCTTTAGTCCCTCCCCCATTCCCTCTTTACCTCCTTGATCCCATCCTTGTTTCCCTCTCTTTCCTTTCATCTAGACTTTCTTCAGCTGCCTCCTTTATTCCTTCTCTTCTTTCTTTCCTCATCCCCTCCATCCTTCTGTCTCCTCTCCTTCTTCCTTCTCTTCTTTCTTTCCTCTTCCTAATTGTTGTTCCTGCCCTTCCTCTCTCTTTCCTTCCGTCCGTCTTCCTCCAGCCTTCCTTGGCTCAACCCCTCTCAGCTCGGGGCTTCCTGGAGGACGTTGCCTTGATGGCGTTTTCTCACGTTGCTACGGTGATGACATCCAGTAAACACGGTGATGACAGTTCAGTGTTCTCACCCTCAGCTGGCTGACAGTCAGAGCCCAGAAGCATGCTGGGAGCTGTAGTTCTCACTCTGTGGAAGTAATGACCAGCACTAGAGGCTCCGCCCCCTCCGTGGGGACTCGGGACAGACGATGTGGTTCAGAGTGGATGTAACCTGGTAGAAGGTTCTGGTCCTGTTAGAATCCAGTTTTTGGTCCTGGTTCTGACTCTGACTCTGGTTCTGACCCCGGTTCCGGTCCTGGTTCTGACTCTGGTTCTGACCCCGGTTCCGGTCTTGACTCTGGTTCTGACCCTGGTTCCCTGTTCCAGAACAGGAAGCCTTAAAAACGTTCCACAGCGGGAACGCCGGGTTCGGACCCCCTCCCCGCTCCTCTGGGACCGCCGCTGACACGTTGACGTGTGGAAGAGGAAAAGCTCAGGTGTTCTGATGAAAGCTGCGTTCCTCTTCTGGGACGGTTTGTCATGAAGAACGTCGAGTTCTTGTCGAAGTTCTCAGACTCTCAGAAACTTAAATCTCTGTTTGAAAGATTCTTCAGAAACCAGAAACTGGGCGGAAAACTTGCTTCTAAGTTTAAATCCCTTTTCTGAGACACGAGGTTCAGAAGATATCCCGTCGGTCCGAGAGGCCCGCTCCCGATCCTCCATCCTGGTTTACAACAGTGCTGTTGGTCAGATCCTGTCAGGTTTTTGGGTGAACTCCGGAGGTTTTCCTAATTAAAGAGGTGTTTGGGATCCAGAAGTCCTCCGCTCGGTCCTGCACGGGTAACGCCGTCTTGAGTTATTTTTTGAGAGTGGATGGTTCCAACAGCTGGGTGAAAAAGAAACAGGTCTCCATGGGGGAACACATATGGACATAACACCGATAAAAGTTCTGTCTAAAGGGAGAAAATGTCCACGGCTGGGAGTAAAACTGTAACTGGAGGTACTTCCGTTACACACAGGACATAAAATACTAAAGTCAACTAAAACTACAGCGAACTGAATGACTAAATTGTGACTAAAATAAAAAAGAATTTTAGTTAAAAGATTAAACTAGGGCTGCACGATATTAGGAAAACCTGCGATATTCAATAACAGTGATTAATATTGCGATGACGATATCTCTTGCGATAAATAAAAACTTAACTAAGGGACAAAAATAATCAGAAATAAAAATAAAAAATTCATAAAAATGAGAAAAGCAAAAAATGCGAGGAAAGGGAAAAAGAAAAGGTGATCAGCTGATCCCCGGAAAAGCAGAACAAGGCTAAATCAGGTGTTTGCTAACCATCAAAATTAAGTGCCGTCCGCCTCGGGGGCGGGCATCGGACCTATGAGAACCCACCCGATTGGCCAAATGGGTGAAGAGCTCTATTTGATTTGTTAAAAAAACATCACGCTTCCGTTTGATTGACAGAACGCGTTATGTGTAGCAAACGTTTGAGCTGACCATTCATTACGATATTTATCTGTTCTTTGTGATATGCATATTGCGCATGCTGATATTGCGATAACGATATATTTACGATATATTGTGCAGCCCTAACTAAAACTCTATAAAATGTCTTGTTAAATGAACATCGGGGCAAACAGCAGCAGATAGAAAACTAGAGCTGCTAGTGACTCCACACCTTGGACAGTCATTGGCCGACAGGTGCTGACGTTGCGTTTCCGGACCAGGTCAGCACGCTAGACGTTACACCGAAGCAGGTACTGAAGAGTTGTGGGAAAAACACCAAACCGAGCTGTTGGAAAAGGCTGTCAAACCATGCATGGTGGCACAGTTGTTGGCACTGTTGCCTCGCAGCAACAAGGTTGCAGGTTTGAAACTTGGCTGTGGCGTGTTCTTCCCATGCATGCGTGGGTTTCCTCCGGGTTCTCCTGTTTCCCCCACAGACCACAACGTGCTCTATTGTACGTCGCTTTGGATAAAAGCATCCGTCAAATAAATAAACATCAACACAAATGGATGTTGTGGCTTCTTAGGGGTGCAAGAAACAACATGCCATACCTTATTTATTTATAAAGCACCATTTCAAAATAGCATGGCAGCTAACCAACGTGCTGTACATAAAAAAGCCAAATGCTTGATCAAGAAACACAGTAAGAACAGGCAAAATACACAAGAACAAAGCATAAATAGTCGGAGATAAAAATTCCTACTAAAACCAATAAAATAGGAGAACAGTTAACAGCACTATAAAAATAAAACAATGCGATAAATGATAAAAAATATTTGAAAAGGCACAAATAAAACCAAATAAGCTATCAGATGGTGCGAGGTGCCAGAAGTGCAACTGAGTCATAAAAACGGAATTAAAAACTCAAGTCCGGTGCTAGATTGTCATGAAAAGTGTCACTTCTGGGTCGCTCCTGTTTACTGTTGTAACTAAACAACTTTATGCCTGCTACTGGCGTCGGATTACAGATGCTGTGCGGCAGCGTTCGCTCGCTGCGGAGTCTGTAACCTCACAAACGGTAACCACGTCCATGTTTTGGGTCTCATTTTGGAAAAGGGTCAGGGCTAGGTCCGTGTTTTCTCTCTGACGTGGGTCAGAACCTCTCTGGGTTTCTGTCACTTTGGGTCTGTAGGAAGCTCCTGAAGTGTTTTGGTTTAAAAACACGACCCATCAGCTGATTGCTCTGCGGCTGCAGGATCTACCCTGTTCTTTACGTCTCCATCAGAGTTCCATGAATAGGAATGGAGCTCCTGTGATCCACATGAATATAAACACCTTCGGCTCTCCGTTTGGGATTTTTCTGCTTTTTCCTCGGAGCTGATTGCTGCAGCAGGAGGTGGACGGATGTCGCCTCTCCCCGCCGTCCTCCTGGGGGACGAGCCGCCCGTCTCGGGACTCTAAACTGAATAGCTCAGCTGCTAGTTGGACTTTAAATTTCTCCTCTGATTGGTGAGTCTGCTGCCGCTGGTTCTGCTTCTGTTTGTTCTCCTCAGACAGCGTCTGTGGCGGTTCTGCGACTGCTGACGGGTTTGCAGGTTTTTGGTGGGTGCTGCAGGAAGCTGCAGGTTCCGGCTCAACAGAAACATAAACGAGATCCTTTCAGACGTAGACATTTAGATTAGAACAGAAATTCTGAGTCGTGATTTCAGATGAATTTGGTTGTTTTTGCTTCTTTTTTTAAATTTGTGAAATATTCAAACAAAGGAAGAATTTTTTTCTTCAAGAGGATCCAAACCCTCTGAATAACTTCAGATTTCATCAAGATAAACAGAACAAACCCCCAAATGACGTGTATTTTAGGCACTTTTTAAAACGACGACGTCACGATGACAGCAGAACAACAGCAGTTTTAAGCTAATTCTCAATCTGAACAGATTATAAACTCAGTTTAAGATTTATGACCATCATAAAAAACATAAGTTCTGCATTGAACATGAGCTATTCTCTAAACTTCATAAAACACATTTTTCTACATGAAATCAGGTTGATGTAACTTCATGTCTAAGTCCAACTGAAAACCAGAACCTTCAGCAGAACCTTCTGGGAGGTTCCTAAAACTTCTGGAAGTTTAATCTGGTTCTGGTCGCTCCAGCTGAGCACATCTTTGTCGGTGGAGCCGTGATCAGCTGATGGTTCTGGTACCGCGGGACTTCCCCCACAAATGCAGTAAAGATGCTTATCGTTTTAGAATGATGTTTATTTTGTAATCATCACTCATCTGATTGGTCCTCAGAGCAGGTCTGCAGATCACCAGAAAAGCCCGTTTGTGTTTCCGCCATTCCTAAAAATGTTCACATGAAAAAAATCTGTTCATACAAAAAATCACAAACTGGATCGGAACACACTTTTAGATCTTCAGGACCATTTATGTAAAAGAAAGACACGTTCTCTCAGAAATAAAATCCTGGACTGGGTCGGGACGTCTGGGCTGGATCGGGAGCTTTGGGATCGGATCAGAAGGTCTGGACTGGATCGGGAGGTCTGGACTGGATCGGGAGCTTTGGGATCGGATCAGGAGGTCTGGACTGGATCAGGAGGTCTGGACTGGATCGTGAGGTCTGGACTGGATCAGGAGGTCTGGACTGGATCAGGAGGTCTGGACTGGATTGTGAGGTCTGGACTGGATCAGGAGGTCTGGACTGGATCAGGAGGTCTGGACTGGATCAGGAGGTCTGGACTGGATTGTGAGGTCTGGACTGGATCAGGAGGTCTGGGCTGGATCGGGAGGTCTGGACTGGATCAGGAGGTCTGGGCTGGATCGGGAGGTGTGGACTGGATCGGGAGGTCTGGGCTGGATCGGGAGGCGTGGACTGGATCGTGAGGTGTGGACTAGATCGTGAGGTCTGGACTGGATCGTGAGGTCTGGACTGGATTGTGAGGTCTGGACTGGATCAGGAGGTGTGGACTGGATCAGGAGGTGTGGACTGGATCGTGAGGTGTGGACTGGATCGTGAGGTGTGGACTGGATCGTGAGGTGTGGACTGGATCGTGAGGTCTGGACTCGATCTGGAGGTCTGGGCTGGATTGTGAGGTCTGGGCTGGATTGTGAGGTCTGGACTGGATCAGGAGGTGTGGACTGGATCAGGAGGTGTGGACTGGATCGGGAGGTGTGGACTGGATCGGGAGGTCTGGGCTGGATCGGGAGGCGTGGACTGGATCGTGAGGTGTGGACTAGATCGTGAGGTCTGGACTGGATCGTGAGGTCTGTACTGGATTGTGAGGTCTGGACTGGATTGTGAGGTCTGGACTGGATCAGGAGGTGTGGACTGGATCAGGAGGTGTGGACTGGATCAGGAGGTGTGGACTGGATCAGGAGGTGTGGACTGGATCGTGAGGTGTGGACTGGATCGTGAGGTGTGGACTGGATCGTGAGGTGTGGACTGGATCGTGAGGTGTGGACTGGATCGTGAGGTCTGGACTGGATCAGGAGGTGTGGGCTGGATCGGGAGGTCTGGACTGGATCAGGAGGTCTGGACTGGATCGTGAGGTGTGGACTGGATCGTGAGGTGTGGACTGGATCGTGAGGTGTGGACTGGATCGTGAGGTCTGGACTGGATCAGGAGGTGTGGACTGGATCGGGAGCTTTGGGATCGGATCGGGAGGTCTCCAACTTCAACCCGTGGCTGTGGTTCCTTTTGTGTCGGTGACTGAAGTTGAGTTCGCCATCATCACAACCACCATCTTAATTGCTCCCAGCAGGCGATGTGTTTAAAAGCTGATGTAATTAATTACTGCTAATGAGGATGGAACAACTGAGACCGTGACCTCTGACCCCTGGGTGTCATCAGACATTTTCATCACAAACAGGTTTAAGTTTTATTGAGACTCAAAACCAGGAAAAGCTTTAAATGATGTCAGATGTTTTAAGCCCAGATTGTCCTCTGTGTGTCCCTGTCCCCTCCTGATGGGCGAGTTGCGTTCATTAATTCGCTCCCACGCCGCCCCCTCCCTGCTCTCTGATTGGCTGCCGGGTGGGCCCGCTGTGGTAAGACGCTACATTTATACGGGCCGGTTTCTGACAAACAGGCCGCAGCGGGTCGCTGATGAACTGGCAGAGAGTAGCGAGCTCGTTGGGAAGAACGGGTCAGAAGCAGCACATTACCCACAATCCTGCTGCCTGCTGCTTGTTCTGCTGTCAGACTGATGCTGGACTGGATCTGGCGTCCAGAACCCTTCAGAACTTCTGCTGTCGCTGTTTTACAGACGGAATACACTTTAGTTAAAATGTTTATTTCAGACGGACGGTTGGTCTCACTACTTCCATGGCTGCGGGGATGTAGTTCATCACCTCCAGCGTGTGAATGGGTGAATGATTGTGTTGTAAGGTGTCTTCGGGGGTTCCAGGACTCTAGAGGGCGCTACATCAAATACATGCTGTTTACCATTTTTACAATAAATACATAAAAGTGATGCAAAATAAGATTTTTACAGAATTTCTCTTAAAATACGTTTAATTGTAAAAGTTGTAAGTTCAAAGGACACACACACACACACACACACGCACACACGCACACACGCGCACACACAACACAAATGCTCGCACGCATGCACACACTCACACACACATGCTTGCACCCACACGCTCACTCACTCACACACACACACACACACACACACACACACACACACGCACACACGTGCACACACACACACAAATGCTCGCACGCATGCACACACTCACACACACATGCTTGCACCCACACGCTCACACACACACATGCTTGCATACACGCACACAGACACGCACACACACTCGCACACACGCACGCACACACACACATGCTTGCGCACACACGCGCGCACACACACACACACATGCTTGCACCCACACGCTCACACACACACATGCTTGCATACACGCACACACACACACACACACACACGCACGCACACACACACGCACACACACACATGCTTGCACCCACACGCTCACACACACACATGCTTGCATACACGCACACACACACACACACACGCACGCACACACGCACGCACACACACACATGCTTGCACCCACACGCTCACACACACACATGCTTGCATACACGCACAAACGCACACACACACGCACGCCCCACACAAACAGACAAGCTCACACAAGCTCACACACACACACACACACACACACACACACACACACACATACACATATGCTCGCACACACCCACACGCTCACACATACACACACACATACACACACACACACGCAGACACACACACACACACACACACACACACACACACATACACATATGCTCGCACACACCCACACGCTCACACATACACACACACACACACACACACACACACACACACACACACAGCAGTGGTCTGTTTTTTTTCCTGGCTTCTCTTCTTCTATGGTTTCTGAACATGTTTGTGTTGGAGTCTGAGCTGAAGAGGTCAAAGGTCATCTCTGCTTTGGATCTCAGACCTGATGGATCAGAACAAACGACCCAGAATTCAGTAAACCCGCGTGTTGGAGAACACTGATGGAAACCATCAGCAATGCGTTTGGATCACACAAGGGTTGCTGGAGAACCCGGACCCGGACCACCTCGTGGTTCCTGGCTCTGAGCCGGCTACAGGAAGCGCTGGATTATAGGTTAAACAGGATCTGGATTTATGGTTGGAGGATGAGTTTTTACCTCGGGATGAGACCTTTCACCCCTAACAGGAAACCATTCGTCTCAGTGGACTTCAGACGATGAGTTATGGTCCGACTCGGAGGATCCGCTGCTCCAAGGTGAGTGTTCCTGGTGAAGGAATAGAAGAAGGAATCCTGGAAACCAAAACAGAGGGAAAGATGATCTTTAACATCACTCGACTCTAAAAATCCGTTTATTTGCTGTTTGCTCTGGATTTCCTTCAAAAACAGGCTTTTTTCTCCTCAGTGGAAAATAAATCATGAAATAATTTGGAGAGCAAAATAAATTTTTAGAACAAAAATAAATAAAAGTTAAGATTCTACTCTTTTATGGTGATTCTAAATTTAAGGAAAGCAAAATAAAATAAATCTAGCTCTTCCCAGTCTGATTTTTGAGAAAATAAATCTAAATAATCCAAAATAATCCTGGAAAAAGAATCCTGACGATAAACTTCCTGTTGTTCAGAACTAGAATCGGGTTTAATCTGAATGCCTGATTTCTGAGTCAGATTGGGATTATTTAACCAGTTTAAGCCAATGAAGGATTTTTTTTAACTTTATAACAGAAACACACAGAGACTCATCATCGACATTCCCAGAGACATTTCTGGGAAACCTGCATTCTGAGGTTTCCACACACCTCTGATGAATAAATCAGCTGTTTTAATGTTTTGACTGAATTATGAGTTTAATAATCCAGTTTCACCAAAACGTTCCAAAACCTCAAAGGAGCAGGAATTTTCTCCCGTTTTTATTCGTCAGAGACAGAAACCGCCTCAGCTGCATGGAGACGGGATTGGGTGAAAACTTTTAAAAGGTTCATCAAAAGTAATCTTTAAAAAATGTTTAATCTAAACTTATTTTATCCCAAAGTAACAAAACAGAAGTGATGAAACAGGGAAACATTTAGCTGTATGTCTCAGTTTTTCTGGATGGATCTGGAACTTTTGGACCTGGCAAGCAGCAGGCGCCTCAGGAACACCTCGCTGTTCCCTCAGCTGTTCTGTTTCTGCCATTCTGTCTCTGCTGTTCTGTTTCTGCGGTTCCCTCAGCTGTTCTGTCTCTGCTGTTTTGTCTCTGCTGTTTTGCCTCTGCTGGTCTCTCTCTGCTCTGTTTCTGCTGCTCCCTCCACTGTTCTGTCTCTGCTGTTCTATCTCTGCTGCTCTGTCTCTGCTGTTCTGTCTCTGGTGTTCTGTCTCTGCTGTTTTGCCTCTGCTGGTCTTTCTCTGCTCTGTTTCTGCTGCTCCCTCCACTGTTCTGTCTCTGCTGTTCTGTCTCTGCTGTTTTGCCTCTGCTGGTCTCTCTCTGCTCTGTTTCTGCTGCTCCCTCAGCTGTTCTGTTTCTGCCATTCTGTCTCTGCTGTTCTGTTTCTGCGGTTCCCTCAGCTGTTCTGTCTCTGCTGTTCTGTCTCTGCTGTTTTGCCTCTGCTGGTCTTTCTCTGCTCTGTTTCTGCTGCTCCCTCCACTGTTCTGTCTCTGCTGTTCTGTCTCTGCTGTTTTGCCTCTGCTGGTCTCTCTCTGCTCTGTTTCTGCTGCTCCCTCCACTGTTCTGTCTCTGCTGTTCTATCTCTGCTGCTCTGTCTCTGCTGTTCTGTCTCTGGTGTTCTGCCTCAGCTGTTCTATCTCTGCTGGTCTGTCTCTGCTGCTCTGTGTCTGCTGTTCTGTCTCTGCTGTTCTGTCTCTGCAGTTGTGTCTCTGCTGTTCTTTCTCTGCTGTTCTGCCTCAGCTGTTCTGTCTCTGCAGTTCTTTCTCTGCTGTTCTGTCTCTGGTGTTCTGCCTCAGCTGTTCTATCTCTGCTGGTCTGTCTCTGCTGTTTTGTGTCTGCTGTTTTGTCTCTGCTGTTCTGTCTTTGCTGTTTCTCAGCTTTTCTGTCTCTGCAGTTCTGTCTCTGCTGTAATGCCTCTGCTGGTCTGTCTCTGCTGTTTTGTCTCTGCTGTTCTGTCTCTGCTGTTCTGTCTCTGCAGTTTTGTCTCTGCTGTTTTGTCTCTGCTGTTCTGTCCCTGCTCTGTGTCTGCTGCTCCCTCCACTGTTCTGTCTCTGCAGTTCTGTCTCTGCAGTTCTGTCTCTGCTGTTCTGTCCCTGCTGCTGTTCATTTGTGAAGTCCACATTTCAGACCCAAACAGATTCAGTGTCACTGATGTTCTGGTTCAGTGGAGCGTCGACATGCTGCTTCTCAGGTTGTGTAATGAAGTCATGATGGGATGAAAGCATCCAATCAGAGCAGTGGAAGAGCAGGCCCGTCCAATCGGAGAGCGGGGGCAGGGCAGCGGGACACATCTGGGTCTGATCATCATCGAGGTTTATTTGAGTGTTTTACTGACGGTCGTAACTGCTGATTGTTTCCTGTAGTTTAGAACAGAGTGGCGTTCAAACGCTGCGCCCCCTGCAGGCTCCAGGGCCCACCGCAGCCGTCTGGAGTAAAGTACGACTTTTACTTCTGACATGAAGCCAGTTCAGTTTGTTTTAATGGTGGAAACGGACTTCCACAGATGAAGAAATAATTCTGATAGAAAAAATGAAGTGTGTCCTAACTGAACGTTCAGGAATCTCCTGTGCTAATTGGTTTTCCTCTTCTCTGCTTGTTTTTCCGGTCTCCCTGCTGCTCCTCCAAAGGTAGATGAAATCTGAGTTTATTAGTTCTTGTCTGGAGGACGTTAGCAGAGATACGACCTCCGTTTCTTCCTTCTCTGCTTTCATGTCGTCTGAGTTTATGAAGCGAAGCAGGAAAACGATCCGGGATGGTTGTAAACTCCTGATCTCAGGTTCAGCTCAGGAGGAGCTCGCCGTGCCCGCCATCGCCCGAAGACCTGAACCCACACACACGTTTACAGCAAAGATTTGATGGCTGTGTGTGTGGAAACACCTGAGAGCAGCTAAGCAGAGGCTCTCTCTGAGCCGAAGTGTGACAAATGAAAAGTTGAATGAGTTAAAATTTAATGTAGTTTTTCATAATCAAACCTTTATTTTTGATGAAATTTAACACAAACTCCAAAGGTTTTCTGATTATTTTAGTTTATTTGGTGAAACGTCTGATTATTTAGCCTTCAGACTCCAGATTTCTGTTCTTTTGTGATTTACTCACTTTTTTGTAAGGGTTATAACATATTTATAACATATTTAAGTAACACTAATGTGAAAATGAACGGGTATGATAATAACCTTCAAACAGCTGATTTAGCATTTTTGGTGACACGAAGTTGCTGCTTTAATCAGATAAGATAAAACCTGCTGATGGGATTCATCCTTTAGTCGTTCCTTAATCCCAAAATCAGGGTTGGTTTGTGCTGTAATCTGCTGGAGATTAAAGTCACAAGAAAATCAGCTGATTTTCAGTTGGAACCATCTTTTTGTGGAGACTTTTGTCGGTGAGCTTGAAGAAAGTCGCCTCCCACTTCTGCACCAACCTACTCAGAAACCAGATTGAGACTGGTTCCAGACACCTCTGATGACTCTGAGACTAATTTGAGTCTAACCAACTTTATGTCTAAAGCACTTTTAAAGCAGCAAAACTGACAAAAGTGGTCATTTGGGAGAAAAATTGTTTTGTAAATAATGTGAAACCGTTCTAAACTCCAGTGACACGAGCGCGAGGCCCTGAGGGACTCCGGAATCCATCACCCCTCTCTGGTGGTGTCCGGACGTCTCAGGAACAGATGAAAAGGCCCTAAATGTTTCTGGGAAGTTTTAGTAGGAAATGTCATGAAGTTTGTTTTTCGGCAACTTCCTTCATCAGATTTATTGTTTATCGTAAAACTTTTTGGAACCCTGTCTGCAACTTGGTGCAAAACAACCTCGAGTCGTTCCTAAGTCCTGATTTATGCCGAATCAGGTGGACTTATGGGACTTGGTTCATTACTGAAACAGAAAGACTCACAATGGAAACGGGAATATTCTGATTCCGATGGCGTGAGAGCAGTCGGAGTGGAACGTGGATGCATATGGATGATGATGGAGTTCCTGTGAGGCTGTTTGTTCTACTGCAGCTGAATATTTTCAGGAATTGAAACTGTTATTTTCCTCTAGAGTTATTCATTATTCCGACTCCACACACACAGCATTTTAGGAATAAATGGGAAGTAATCTGCATTCCTTCTTGCTGTGGAGCGTTTTGCTGCAGCTTTTAAGGGTTCTGATCAGCTGATAAATCTATAAACAGAACATATTAATTTGGTGTTTCCTTGTTCTACCCCCCCCCCCCCCCCCCCCCCCCAGTGATGGTCACACCCTGCCGCCGCAGTCCCAATCAGGATGGAAATCCACTTCCTGTTGGATTAGGGAGGCGGTGGAGCGCAGCGTTAAGTCCTGACTCTAAGCCAGTTTATTAAACCAAGAGGAGTTGGAGTGACCTGGTGGGAAACAGCCAATCAGATGCTGAGCTCTTTCCGCTCATGAAGCTTGAGTGAGATGTAGGTCAAAGGTCAAAGGTAGTAACAGGAGGTCAGCGTGAAACGATAGATGATTCAGAAGTTTGGATCCAGATTTTTAGAGTTTTAAAACAAAAACGATCCGTTTTCAGGATCCGGGTCACGTTTCTGAACGGAGCCAGTCACCCGGTACCTGCAGAGGAACGCTCTCGTAAAACACAACAGGTGTTTGATGCTCGGCCTGACGGTAAAAAGGTTAATCAGCATCGACGACCTGCTGGAGGGACGGGTTCTACTGCTCTAGGATTAAAGTCAGGTGTGAAGCCTTAGACCACCCCCAGTGGCGACCCGTGACTAGATGGTTGGACATCTTTTCACCGTTCATGCAAGGGGGCGTGGCCTATGAAAGTCAACGCTGCCCATGTTGATCACCGAGTTGTTGCAGCAGCTGTTGAGATTACAGACCTCTCACCTGAACAGTGGTTCTTCATCCTCAGATGCTGCTGGATGCTCACGAGTCAGGAGTGTAAGCAGCAGGGGGCTGAGTACATGACCCTGAGGGGCACCGGTGCTCAGTGTTAGCGGCTGGGAGTCGGTTTTGCTGGGCCTGCTGCCTGTAAGGGTTACCTGGGTCAGCTGGGCTGATGGGAAGTACCGGCTGTTCACGTGGTGCAGCCGTCTGGCCTGTGCCGGATTGGAGGCTTCTGCCTGGAAGTGATGTGTGGTTGTCCTCCACTCACCGTTAGGCTTTGCTTTCGTGTCCGGACCTGCAGGCTCTGCTACATCCTGTTAGTGGTCCTGCTTCGATGAACTTGGAGAGGTCAGACCCAGCCGAGCGAGGAGCTGTTAGATCAGCAGACCTGTGGCTGCATGGCTGGTACTCCAGATTTAGAAATAAATATAATCTCCGCCATCTTGGCTCTGGGTGTTGTTCAGCTGTAGACGTTCATCTGGTGAAGACTTGAGTTTTATTAAAATCCACACAGGCAAAAACATCGTCATCCACTTCAGACCACAGCTGCTGCTGGGGCCAGTCTGTGGTCAGTGACCCGGTCAGTGCTCTGCGGGTCTAATTTGTCCCTGCGCTCTGACTGACAGGCTCAGCAGCTCCTCAGCTCTAGACGGACCAAAGGCAGCAGCTGATTGGCCGGTCAGAGGGGCCAACAACGGTGGCTCAGAGCCAACGGGACCCGGGCTGGCAGCGCTTCCTTCCTTGTTTTGGTGTCTCCTGGCAGGATTTGTGTTTAATATTAATGTGCGGTCAGATTAGCAGAAGTCCCGGCAGCCACTAGGGC
>NC_091748.1:78476135-78478635 GCF_043380555.1 Nothobranchius furzeri
CTTTTCATCTTTCTGTCGGGTTTTTGGTGACATAAAAAAGTCTAAACTAAGTACAAATAACTACTTTAAATAAAATCTCTCACCTGCATTTCAGTTTAACCCTTCAGCTCTAGTCTGTGCTATAAACACAGATTACACTTAATCTGGTAAAACAGCAGGAATTAGTTACCTCCTGGTTAAAATGTGACACACACACACACACACACACACACACACACACTTTTACAACTCATAAATTAATAATCATAAATAATCATGTGGTTGAATGACCCAGATGTTTTATGAAATGTTTGAATAATCTGAGCCTAATTCAGTGACGTTGAAATGAATATAATTATTACAATGATCCCTTTATGTCTTATGATCAGAACTGTTTGATTTAACAAGTGAATCATTATCTACACTCACAACGTTCATTAGATGCTAATTAAGGTTGAGGTCACCTCACATAAAGTTTAAAGATTCTTCTTCCACAGAACTAGAACAGCTTGTATCTGGATGGTGTGGTTTCTGAGGGATGTTTGGTGAAAACTACAAACATGTCAAATTCTGATTCACCAGAAATAACAAGTGGATTATTAAAACTAGAGTGACTTCCCGTGTTACTCGATTGTTGGTTCGCTGGAGTTTTTGACGGTTAAAATTGCGCCCACATTTTCAAAGTTAAACACGTCTCCTTTAACAACGGTAGTTTCTGCATCTTTACTGCTCTGCTTCAGCCCCACCCCCCTCCCCCTGCTTCAAACCCCCCCCCCCGCGCTCTGGCACAGCGCGTCGCCTCCGCCTCCCGACGCGCAGGAGCTCATCACCTGCTGTCTTTTCCGTGGACTGCATCTTGTCGGTCATTATCACGTGACAGCGACTAGTCGATGACAGGCATAACAAGTCACTACAGAGCCGTGAAGTCGACTAGTCGACTGGTTGATACAACCCCTAATACGAAGCGTGTTTATGATCCCTGAACAAGCAAAGAATCCTAAACTCTTCTGGTTAAACATTCAAAGATCGATCAGCTTGATGTTCTATATTTATATAGAATCATCCCATCTTATTGGTCATAATTAAATATGCAGTCGTTACACTATAAAGTCTAACGCCACACTGACATCAGGACTATAAGAACACATATCAGACGTAATCATCAGCAGAATATTTCTGATATTCTCTTATTCTGAAATATTTCAGAGCTGTGGACAACAGAATATCTGCTGGTTGATGATCCTCCATTTATCTTCAAACACAATAATCCCACCAGCATGAGTGGAACCCTGCTGAGAAGTTCTGATTGGAGGACCTTCTGGTTCGTCCTGGCTCGTGAACATCTGAGCTAGAAAAACATTCAGACTTTTACACAAAACCCAACGTTGCTGCTCCGCGTCGAAAAGACGTGTTTGTTTTTGATTCAGAATAAAACGGCTGCTCTGTTTCTCCACCTTCGTTGGTTTTAAGGATCATGTGGGTGAGATTTTCTGTCTGAAACGAACGAGGGGGAGAAAATTTAAAAGGCGGACGCTCTGAAGATGCAGCTAGGAGGAGAGACTTGTTCAGCTTTGATCATCTCCGAGCTTCTTCAGTCGGAATGCTCCTCGGAAAAACCTTTAAAGTTTTGGTGGATTGGAAATACAGTGAGATGGATGGAAACACACCTGTTTTCTGACAAACAGAAACCCACGTCTACTCAGCATGGAGCGCAGATGGCAGCAGGTGAGGTGAGACTCTGAAGACAAGAGCCGAGGGGCTCAGACACACTCCCATCTGCCTCTGAGCCTGTTCACACACACACACACACACACACACACACACACACACACGGATCTCATGTTACCGACAGAAGCAGCGCTGACAGATGTTTCCTTCTTTAACTCCTGCTTCACGCAGCAAACGAGGCCAGATTTACTGGAGGTTTCAGTCAGGTTCAAACATGGTTTCGGCTGCAGAAGCGATCCTGGCAGCGAGAAGAGAGGTTGGTGTGAAACCGGGTTTGGGCCGCCGACCACGTTGCATCAAGCGGTGATTCGCAAAGTCTGGGTCGAGGTCCTAATTTGGTACAGAAAAGCTGTAACGTGGAAGGATCCTACACATGGATGGCATGAGCCTAAGTGGGCGGAGTCTCTAGAAGCAGGAAGTGGTTCTCTGTTGGAAGCTGTACTGGTGACTAGCCAGATAGCTAATGAGTTAGCTGCTAATTTCTGGGGTGTTTCTCAGTGTCAAGGCGCCTGGCCTCACGAGGCGATGTCTTGAAAGGCCAGGCGCCTTGCTTACGAGGACACTGTCCTTCTTTGGTCAAAGAAAACGGCTAAGTGGAACAGACTTGCATCACGTGACCGTGGCTTCCACGGCGGTCACGTAACACCACGTGACACGGGAGATAACGTTATATTTTATATGTATTAGTTTCAATATAAATATATAACGAGCCTTTTGCTTTTTAAATTGTGTATATGTTTATTAAATTAAAAATATAAGTGAGTTACTACCCGCTAGCCACCGAAGCTGCAAC
>NC_091748.1:78483635-78563635 GCF_043380555.1 Nothobranchius furzeri
TGGTAGTTCGTCTCAATTGGCCGGACCTGTCTGCCAATCAAGCCTCCTCCTCTTCCTCTCTCCACCCTCCTCCAGCCTTCCTCACTGCTGTCCTCTTCCTCGTGGTCTGCTCCTCTTCGTCAGCTTGCTGCACATCACTGTTCATTGTTCCCGTGGCGACGGCAGCCACGAGCCGACCGGTGCTGATGTGGCCGGATGAACATGAATGGAGGGACAGAAGGAAAGAAAAGAGGAGAAATATGAGTCTGGGAGCGTGGCGAAGGCCGATGAAGAGACAAAATCACCTTAAAGTCACTCAGTTTCTCCTTAAATGACATAATCATTCTATATTTCACACCACTTACTGCTTAGCATGTGTGCCCTTTCAAAATAAAAGACATAACTGAATAACCAGATGAGGAAGTGGAGGATGGAAACAGAATGAAAACAAAAAGAAAACCAGGACAAAGACAGAAATGTGACCGGAGAAGAAACGAGGAGAAAGTTCTGGGCTCTGAAGGGAAAATGAATCACGGAAAAACCCTGCAGCAGGTTTCCTCTGATGAGTCCACGACAAACAAACGTGTTGAAGGTCACCGATGTCGCTGTTTGTTCTAACCCCCCGCTCCCCCCCACCGCCACCACCTGATGAGCTTTGAAGTGTTAACGAGTTCTGTGTTTTACTCGGAGAGGGAGGCCGGCGTCATGGCCGCCGCAGGGCTGCGTTCAAAGCTGCTCTGGAGGGAGAGCTCAGCTCGGGTTGTTTCTCCTTCACCGAAGTCAACAAGTTTCATCTCAGCTGAGGCCGCTCATTTAAGCTCGTTAAGGCTCACGGCGTGACCGCCACCGGGAAGCCGACACGGCCGTGATTCTGTCCTCTCACAAACGAGGCCCTAACCCTTTCCTGGGTTAGAGGCTGAAACTCTGAGGTTTTAATCTGATTAGTTAGGACTACAGTCTGTCCAGGTGTAGCCCCGCCTCTCACCTGATGACTGCTGGAGGTAGACGCCAGTGATGGGAACTCTGGCACTTTTAAGAGAACCGGTTCTTACGGCTCGACTCACTAAAATGAACCGGCTCCTCACATTTCTTGATTTTTAAACTCATCTATCACCAGAAAATAATGTAAATGTGTTATTATCTCTGTGTAAAGCGCCTCCCCAGCCTCGTTAGCGTCTGCAGAAGGGATTAATCGCTAAACCAATCAGGTGTGCTCATGATCTAAAACATGCTGGAAGCAGCCCACAGCACCAGGTATGTCAGCTGGTCAGCGGCCCGCCACTCTGAAGTTGCAAGTGTGGTATTCTGGCTGCAGAGGGCGGTGGGTCCGAGTGACCTCATTAACCCTGTAAAGGCTCATTTAGCACAAACTGGCTCAGGAACATGATTTAAAACAGGAAAAAGTTGCATCGTATCCCTTTAATAACTTCTAACTGTCCAACACTAAACAGCAACAAAACTCACTTTAATTACAAAAACAAACTCTGTACGTAAAACTTGACTATTTACAGGTAAACAACGTGGAAAAGCTGAGATAATCACACAGGAACGTTTGTAGATCCTGCTTGAAAAGATATTTTTGTTTTTCATCGTCCGCACTCTTCCTGAGCGGGAGGAGCTGTTACTGATGGTAAATGTGACCAAATATGGCTGCATTTCCTGCTTTAACTCACGTCTTCACCTTTCTGGAGCTTCACCTCCTCCTCCTCCCACCGCTCCAACTTCCTATCCCCTGCTCCTCCCTCAGAAACACAGAGGAGCAGAGCAGAGGGCTCATTGAGGAGTTGACCAATCACGTGCAGCTTAAACAAGGAGAGAGAGGGAGAGAGAGGGAGAGAGAGGGAGAGAGAGAGAGAGAGAGAGAGCGAGAAAAGAGAAAAAAAATGACTCCGATTCGGCTTCTCCGAGAACGAGCCGATTCTGATCAGTCACTTCAACGAGCCGGCTCTAAGAGCCGTTTCATTCCTGAACACATCACTAGTTCACAGTCCTATGAGTCAATGAATGAGTGAATGAGTAAATGAATGGATGAAGCTCACCTTTAGCGTCCGTCTGTGCTGCCACGCGGGTCTCTACTGTCTCTAAAAACACTTCAAATGTGAATAAAAACATTCATCCGTTTGTGATGTCACAATAAGGGACATTAGCAAAGAACCCCTCCCACTTGTCAACGCTCTACTCCGAGCAGCAGCTCTACTGCAAGCCCCTCCCAGAAGTCCAAGCTCTTCATTTTTAAACCAGCGGCTCTATAGAATAAAAACAGGTGTAGAATAAACATAAAATGTCATCAGAATTATTCTCGAACGTCGTGGAGGCGAGACTTCTTAAAGGTTTCACAGTAAATCATCTTGTTCCATGGAGGCCGCCGTTAATAAATAAACACACATCAGCTAATGCTAGCTCACTGTTTCGGGTTCTCATTTATTTATTTATTTGTTTGTTTGTTTGAACAACTTTGCCGAACTGCAGATTTTTGACTGTTGTTCTTTAATCAACTTGATGATGAAAAGCGTAAATCCTGCACGTCTGCCGAGGGCTTCCTCCCCTCGGCCTGCCGGCGTGTGTCCTCCAGGGAAAACCATCAGTCTGAAAAATGAAGAGATTCCATGTTTATTCCCATCTCCAGCCGTGCTTTACATGACGCGGGATTGCCTGAATGAGGTGAACTTTCACCTGTGGAAAAAAAAGCATACCTGCTAAACAGAATGTGTCAAAATCATAGAAATCTTTCTACTGAGTCTTCTGATTCTTCGTTTTTGACCAAATTTAGGATCAAGTCTGAAAAATCCACTCATGCCGACATTTATTCACATTTTTAACAAACCTGCGCTTTTCTATGTGATTGACCGGATTCATCCGGAAGATTCCATGATTCCGTCTTTGTTCTGTTAATAAAACCTACAAATAAAGCAAACCCATGAAACTCGCTGGAGGCTTTAGACGTGTTTTTAGACTTCGTAGTTTTTGTTTTTCGCTGTATTTCGTTTTTATTTTGTTTGTTTGGTCCTAACGAGTGTGAGTGAGACGCTGTTTGTTTGTTTACAATCCGAGGATGAAGCGCGATGACGGTTTCCTCCTCCTGCAGTTGGGAACATGCAACTCTTCGTACCAACTTCCCGCTGCTGCCGGCCAGGCAACGGGACGCGAGGAAAGCTGTGTAATCTAATTACATCGTCACACCGAGACTCCACTTCCCCAGAGGAGACGCTGAAAGCCCCATTATGTAAATCATTTGACTTTAGGAATATTTTAAGTTAATTTGACTAAATCTGATTTAGTTTTTGCACAAGGATGCGTCGGAGTTGAGACGGGAGGGACGGGTCGTCCACACAGAGATTTTAGTTTCCTTCACAGAAAAAGAAAATGTTCGGAACTCTGATTTTTCCAGAAGTATCCCTCCATCTTTGTTTTTACTCCTGTTCTTGTTCATCCCTCGTTCACACTACTGAGATCACAGCCAATCAGCTGCAGCCTCCGGGACCAGCCGGAGGAAGCTGAGGAGAAGAAAACAGGAAATGGAAACATCAAAAGTATGTGAAACCTCACATTCTGACACGAGGACATCTGAACGGCGGTTTGTGAAGTTAAACTCGTCCATGTCTTTGTGTTTGGATCCATTAAAGGTTTGTTTTAGGGAGAATTTGGTGTTTTATTCCGATTAGGAGCTGGGATTTGGGAAGAACAAGATGACATTCATTCATAGCTTCTGTTGACTTTGTGGAAGCAGCTGGCTGGAGGTCAGTTTAGCACCAACGAGGTCATCTCTGTGTCCGTCTTTTTATTTTCTTACCCACTTTATGCTCCCGGAGGATCCCAACACATTCCCAGAATGGAGAGGATGTATCCATCGAGTTCTGAGTCTAGAAAACCTCCCAGATGGAGGCCTGAGCCACTCTGGATGAGGAGGAGCATCGTCTCCTCTGACTAAGACTCTGACATCTAAATGAAAAAGCTACAAATACACACATTCCTCAGAGCTGACAGAAACTCGGCCGAGATGAAAGACTCTTCTTCTAGTGCTGATCCTGCGGTGTGGAGACATCTCTCAGCAGGGACTCCTGCTGATAGGGATGGGTACCGAATTCGGTACTTTTTAAGGTACCGACTGAGCACCGATTCACGTCGTTTCAAACGGTGCCTCGTTTCGGTACCCGTCCTTCATAACGAGAACTTGCCTAGACAGCAGCGCATGCGCAAGAGCGTTTTGTCGTCGGTCGCTGCGAGCCAGTTGTAAACAGAGCAGCATGGTAGAAAGAACGCACGCTAAAGCTTGGGTCCACTTCACTAAATGTGATGGGTACCTGGGTGAAGATGAAACCAGCGACAACGATCTAAGTGTGAGGCATCATCGTTTTAATCTGCTCCAGCAGCTAAATAAACTGTTTAAGATAACGTTAGCTTGATATGTTAGCTTCCGTTTCGCTAATGGTGCGTTCGCTTTCTCCTCGGAACTCCGAATTTCTGACTAGAAGAACATGAACGCGCTCTAAAGTTTGGCTTCACTTAACTAAATGTGACGGGTGATTGGGTGAAGATGAAACCAGCGACAACGATCTAAGTGTGAGGCATCATCGTTTTAATCTGCTCCAGCAGCTAAATAAACTGTTAAAGATAACGTTAGCTTGATATGTTAGCTTCCATTGCCACCGTTGTTTCCAGCTAATGGTGCGTTCGCTTTCTCCTCGGAAATTCTAACTTCCCAGTAGGAAAAATCAAAAGAAAAAGGACGGCAAAAGGAATGAAGATACACAGTAAATTTAGTTCACAGTAAAGATGTTTGCTTCAGTTTAATTATCAGCTTATAAAACTACAAGGACGATGTTAAAATACAAACAGTTGAATGTTATTTATCGTGATATTTATCAAATATGGTTATATATTGAGAAAAATATATATTTAATTATAAAAGAGAATTAAAATAATAAACACTCAAAAGTATCGAAAATTGGTACCGTTAAGTACCGGTATCGATTCGTAGGTACCGGGAATTAGTACCGGATCGATTCAAAAGGTACCCATCCCTACTGACCAACGGCAGAACTGCAACGCAGTGAAAAACTGGATATGAAGACGTGGATCCAGGCAGCGTTCCTTAGGACGAGAAATGTTTATTTAGTTTTAGTTTCTGACTAAAATTCTTCAGATACAATAATTCTCTACAACTGTAGAGGAAGTGTGAAAATGTGAAAAATCTACATTTCAATCCAAGTTTATTTATATATAAAACGCCAAATCACGACAAGAGAACTTCAGAGTCAATAAAACTTTATATTTATAATTGTTTTAATAAAACGTATTAATGGAAAATGCCAAAGTGAACACTGGCAGTTTGAGCCTCCCGAAAATATTAGTAAACAGACAGGAAATGACATCATACCATCACAACATTAAAAGGTGTTACTCTAAGAATGTGAGGAGGTAAACTAAATGTACGGATTGTTTTCAGGTGCGTCTATTAGAGTTTTACCTGCACTGATGTGAGGTCGCTGTGGACAACAGCGTAAACATAATTTAGTCTTTATGGACGTCTAACTTTTTGTTTTCCTTTGCAAATATTCATTCATCACAAAAATAAAAAGAATAATTTGTCAGTAATATTAACCCTGGATCCGGGACCAGAGGTTAGGGTTTGACTGGACCAGTACATCCGGAGCTTCAGCTCCATCAGGACTCAGGACCTGATCCAGACCTCCTTCATCCTGTCCTGGTTCTCAGAATCCGTCACAGCAGAGCTATGAACGAATGATGTTCCTTTCACATAAACCGTTTCTGTCCAAGCTGTTGAACTCGGAGCCTTCCCAGAGCACGCTGAATATTCCCAAACTGGCCTCCCATCCTCTCCAGGATTCCGTCACAAGATCCAGTCCAAACACACCTAGTTGGTCTTTGTTTTATGTTGTTCAGGAGTTCTGATGAAGTTCTCTTCATTAGAGTCTGGATTTGTCTGGATCCTGGTTTCCATGACAGCAATAATCACAGTTTTTGTTTCACTCCCAAACAAGAATCCGATTCCCACCTCAAACCAAACGTTCGTAGTTCCAACCAAACTAAACAGAAAGAGCCGCCTGCGCCTGCAGAGCCGTGGCATGTTTGAACTCTGCTGAGAGATTATCACGGTGAAGATGGAGGGGTCGGGAAGGTGTGTGTGTGTGTGTGTGGGAGGGGGGGAGGGGGGGGGGGTCGTAGGGTCACATTTCCTCCGTCTCCGTATGAACTTGATGAAATGAGTCTAAACTGTTGGTCCCTGTAAGCTGATTTCAGAGGGAGCAGGGTTGTAATTCCAGGATTTTCTACAGCACAACTGTGAAGTGTGAAGTGTAATGGCAGCCGGCCGCGGCGGCAGCGAGCCAACGCCGGGCTGGAGCTAATAGAAGTGATAAAGAGGCTGCCAGCTGGCAGGAAAGACGGCAGTGGTTCTCCGCGATGAGCTCGGATCGTCCGAACAGAAACCAGCACGGGGCCCTGAGAGAGGAGTCGTGTTCCCGCTCAAAATCCCTCCGGATCACAACCCGACTTCCAGGATTTTCTGTCCAGTTAGCGGAGCAGGAAGTCAAGAAGGTTGTTAGTACTGCAGGAGAAGTAAAGGTACTTCAGGTCAGGTTTATGTTTATTCTCACAACTGTCAAGGCTTCAAAACAAGAGGTCAGGAAAGGTCATCAAGATAAAATCACAAATCAGACGTCTCTGACTTTTCACCCCTCGTGTGTGTGTGTGTGTGTGTGTGTGTGTGTGTGGGGGGGGGGGGGGGGTTCAAATGTTTAAAAGCGTCAAAATTGTGACAACTTCTAAAATGTTTAATTTTAAAGACGGGCTACCAGAGTGAAGCTGTTCATCTTTAAATAAAACGTTGAAGTCAGAAAAACTCAGGGATGTTTTTCATAAAGCTAAACTGTGAATGTTTACGTTTAATTAACAATATTCCAACGTTTAGGCAATGCCACAAATCCAGTTTCAGATCCAGAAACACAAAAACCTTCCAGATAAATACTTAGTCAGGCCAGGAATGATTTTCTGCCACGTGTTTAATTTTTTAACCTCTTAAATCCTTTAAGGCTTTAACTGTTGCTGTTTTTCTTAAATGGCACAAAGTCCTTATATTTATCTCAATATTATCCTAATATTATCTTAAGAAGTCCTTTTTTTTACTGTAAACGTCTGAACATTGTTTTGTAAATTCAAAACTTTTATTCTATAAATTTGAACTTAAAAATGTCATCAAAGAAACTTTTCTTTGTTAAAATGGGATTGGAACCGTTCCTGTTTTTGGGATTTGAACCATTCCTGTTTTTGGGATTTGAACCGTTCCTGTTTTTGGGATTTGAACCTTTCCTGTTTTTGGGATTTTAACCTTTCCTGTTTTTGGGATTTGAACCGTTCCTGTTTTTGGGATTTGAACCGTTCCTGTTTTCCGCTGAAGCAGGTTTCAGGGAGACAGTTCTCACCTTTCAGATCCATATTAACGGGAAGAAAAGGAAAAATCTGTTCTTTAACTTTCAGGAAAACTTCACTTTCTTTTGGTTTTCCAGTCGGTTTCTTTCTTTGCGTTCGTGTTTTGGAGGAAACGAACTCGGCGTTCCAAAAGGAATCCTACAGGAATGTGAGACATGTCTTCTCGTGTTCTTAGTGAGGAACGTGAAATTGTTTTATTTGTTTAAAACTTTGCGTCTCGACCCTCCTCCTGTTTGATTGACAGGACTGAAGATAATAGTGGGCCAGGCGGGGTCCCGAGGCCAACAGGGGCCACCTGACCCACATGACACCACAGGGTGGTGGTGGTGGTGGTGTGTGTGTGTGTGTGTGTGTGTGTGTGTGTGTGTGTGTGTGTGTGTGTGTGTGTGTGTGTGTGTGTGTGTGTGTGTGTGTGTGTGTGTGTGTGTGTGTGTGTGTGTGTGTGTGGGGAGGGGGGGGGGTCCTCATGGGTGTGTGTTCGTGATGACAGGTTTCTCCTCTCACATCAGAAAACACAAAGCAGCAGCAGCCGGTATTGTTTTTATTGTCTCTAACTGAGGGGGGAGGCAGACGGGGGAGGGGCAGGGTCAACAATAGGGCTGGGGGGTAAGTGCCCCCACCCCTCCATGCTGCTTCCTTCTCTCAGCACTCTGGAAGTCTGAGCCACTTTCCTTTAGTCTGAAAAGCTCAAATCCAACAGACACTGAAGCATTCTGGGTAATCCTCTGACTCCCTTTGCTCCCGAGCAAACACACACACACACACACACACACACACACACACGCACACACACACACACACACGCACACACACACACACGCACACACGCACACACACACACACACACACACGCACACACACACACACACACACACACACACACACGCACACACACACACACACACACACACACACGCACACACACACACGCACACACACACGCACACACGCACACACACACACACACACACACACACACACACACACACACACACTGATTTACAAATGCACATGCACACACACACGCACACACACACACACTCACACACACACTGTTAAAATGCGCGCACACACACACACACACACACTCACACACACACTGTTAAAATGCACACACACACACACTGTTAAAATGCGCGCACACACACACACACTCACACACACACTGTTAAAATGCACACACACACACACGCACACACACACACACATACACACACACACACACACACTTGTCGCTGTGGTAACGATAGCAGATGTCAGAGTCGTGTTACAGCAACATGTGCAGCGTGTAACACGTTAACATGATCCGATGTTTTCCAAACTTTACAGAACTCCGGAATCTGGGCTCCACATGGAGCGCCGGGATCTGCTGAGAGTTCTGCCGGCTGGGTCTGTAGGTTCTGCAGGTGGTTCTTCGTTAGCACTTAACATCATTCATGTGACATTAATGGAGAATGAAGTAAAAAGACTCCTGATTGGTTGAATAGAAATAAAAAAGCACCATCAACGATGTGGGAGGGTTTCACCTGGAGTGTGTGGACATTTCCACATTGTGGGAACGTCTGGCTTAAACATTGTTTTCCAGGTGTGGTGTGATTTAACCTTGGGTGTAGATTAGGATTAGGAATAGAACAGCTTTGGTTACGGGTTAGGCATGGTGGAGGCTCTCAAATGAATGCAAGTCAGTGGAGGTCCATACAAGCATGTACATATAAGTGTGTGTGTGCGTGCGTGCGTGTGTGTGTGTGTGTGTGTGTGTGTGTGTGTGTGTGTGTGTGGGCACATTTTAACAGTGTGTGTGTGTGTGTGCATTTTAACTGTGTGTGTGTACGCATGTGTGTGTGTACGCATGTGTGTGTGTACGCATGTGTGTGTGTACGCATGTGTGTGTGTACGCATGTGTGTGTGTGTGTGTGTGTCATGTTCCTCCTGGACCAAACTGAGTTACCATGAGTGTAAAACCGACTTGGCTATAAAGCTCGTTCTGGTTCTGATGGGTCGGATCCAGTGTTTTGCCTGCTTTCACCCTCTTTTATTTTCCTTGTCAGAATCGAGGTTCTGACCCAAAGCCCAGAGTGGGTGTGGTCTAATTCCTGGTGGTCTGTGAATCAACTGTGTTATTTTATCTCCTCTGGATCGGGCTTGTTTAGATTTAAATAGTGTAACACGGTGGGGACAGGATGAAGGTTTCTCTTTACTCTGCGAGTGTGTGTGTGTGCGTGTGTGTGTGTGTGTGTGTGTGTGTGTGTGTGTGTGTGTGTGTGTGTGTGTGTGTGTGTGTGTGTGTGTGTGTTTTCAGCTGGTGGGATCAGGTGTTCGGACAGCAAATCAGATAGTTTTGTCTTGCAGCTTGTAGCTTCTTGTCTGCAGCCGGGGGAAACACTGCGGGTATTGTCGGCTGGCCTGTCAGGACAGAGTCGCGTTACGTTAACACACAAAGGACGGCAGCGTATCTCCGGAGGGCATCGATCAGGTGATGGAGGGGCGGGAATAATAAAGCTGCTCTCTGCAGCTGCGGTGGGAAAATCCTGATCCGTCATTAACTCTAACTCAATAACCGAAGTTATGTTTGAATGATGTCATCGTCCATGTCCGTGCAGCAGAAGCTCTGAGCTCCAAAAGCAGAGCTGGGGAGCATCCTAGTGCTGCAGCTCTGATTTAAAGCTGTTTTGGTTTTAATCCTCTAACCAGCTGGTCAGCAGCCAGGTAGAGCCTAGTTTAGCCTCTAGATGTCGCCGATGCATCCACTAAACTAAACGTCTGCGTTTGAGCACGGGACTTCCAGGAGTTCTCATGGAGCAAGACCTAACCCAACCCGGTACTCAGCTGGGAGCCAGTGAAGCTGGGCCAGCACTGGAGCGATGTGCTCCCTCTTACAGCCAGTCAGGAACCGTGCTGCCAAAGTCCGACCAAGGCAGGAAATAGCTCCTGATTTGCTGTGCCTCTCCGGATGTCTCTGGATTGGTGGTTGGTATTTGAACACATATACTTTGATTTTAGTTGGAGAGCTAAATCTGTTGTTGGTGATTCTGTTGCTCTGAGGAACCACGAGTGAACCACCAACGGCCTTAACCTCAGTCCTAATTTCTCAAATACTCTTTTTGACCACAAATACAATTTGAACGCCTCCATGTGACGCGTTGGAGCCGGTCCAGGTGTTCTCCGGTCCGGTGCCGGAGCTGAAGATCAGACCACCTGAGCTGAATAAACCTTCTCACGTTGACTCTGAGCTGATTGTTTCTGAGGAGATCTGCTCGTCAATCTGTCAGCAGCAGGTCTCCTCCGTTCGTGTTAGAGAGCCGCTCTTATCTCGTCTGTCAGGACCTCTGACGAATCACCTTGACCCGTCCACACCGGACCTGGATCCAATCCACCTGACCTTCAGACCTGCACAGATTAAACCGTAAATCACAACAAGACAAGCGGGCGTGTGGAGAACTCATCCTGGTACTTTAGGACCGTTATGGTCTTGTTCTGTGTGGTTCTGGTTCCACGTTTTGTTCCTGCAGGGTTTTCATCACATTTAGTCCTGAATTTCTTCCTGTTTGGACCAGGAGGTCCTGGTTTTCCTAACTGTTCTTCTCCAGCGTTTCCCAGTGCTTTACCCATTTCCTGCTGCTTTGACCTGATTTCCTCTGCTGCTTCCTGTCTTTTTACCTGTTCTTTATTCACTTAGGTTTTAAATTTATCTTATTTACCTGTTTTCCTGTGGCCTGGCACGTCGTCGGGTAGTTGTCCTGAACTGACCCAGAACTTTTGTGTTATCTTCTGCTTCCAGCGCTGGCAGCGGTATTCTTTGCCATTAAAGCTTGAAACTTAATTTCCTGTCTTTCAATCAATTAATCAGGCCGTCTTTGGCCCTTTAAAGAAGATGCTAATGCTGATGGAGGTGGTGACCCGGGTCACCCCGCCGGGACAGACGGAGAGCCTCGGTCCATTAGAGTGATGAGTAATGATGTGAGAACTGAGGGGACAGAGTTCAGTGAACGCATCGCCTCCTCTCTGAGCCGTTAGCGTCACCCGATCCCTCAGCTAACTGGGTTAGCATGCACTTTGCTAATGGTGTTAGAAAAGACAAAGAGGGCGCGGCGGAGGAGAGGAGCATCTCTCCGTCCTCTCTCCTCATCCGGATCGCTTTCAGGCAGCAGGATGCTCCTTCAGCTGCTCCCATCCGCCCAGCCCAAACTCAATCAGGCCAGAACCGCTGCTGCGTTCAGGTCAGATGGGAATAATCAGCGCTGTGGTTCAGTGAAAACAACTTCTGGTGCAAAGTAGGTTTTATGACCCTAAGAAGTTTCATCTGGGCCGTAAAGCCTCAGCTTAATGGATCCGTCCAACTTTAGGTAGAACATTTAGGCTTAGGATGCAACAACTTTTAGTTTTTCTCGTGATGCTTTAGTCTCGTTTCTACTGAGCGTGATGGAGAGGTGTGAGCGCCCGCAGCAGTGCTGCAGTCTTTCCCCAGAAGCAGAAATGAAACGTCATCGCTCCTCTTAATGACACGTTCAGGACCTGCTGCGTTCTCTCGTTACTGAACTCAAACTAGAAGAACAGAAGTCTTGAATGGAACTTCCTAAAAAGGTCGGTGATCAGATGAAGTGAAGCGGCTCGCTTCCACGTTTCGGCACCCGAATCAAACCAAATCAGTTTGATTTAATACGTTTCTAATTAGATGACCCCCCCCACCCACACACACACACACACACACACACAGCTGAATCAGAAATGAGCTGTGATTACCAACGCGGCTCGGCTAATCAGGACCAAAACGAAACCAAATCAGCGAGAGCAAACCTCATTACCAGAATCAGAATTGGCTCCGTTAATTGGACCCCCCCCCCCCCCCCCCCCCCCCCGTCTCTGAAACTACGTGAATATTCACAGGGATGTGAAGTTTGATTAGTTTGTTTCTGAAGGATGGGTCGCTGCATCTGTCAGCGTTAGGCGGGTTTGTGTGAACGGTGTAAATGACACCAGCAGCAGCTGGAGGACCAAATCGAAGTTTACGGCACAAATTCAAACAAACTGCAGGATTCTGTTTGTTCGACTTCGCTGCTGCAGATTCAGCGACTCGCTGAAAGCTCCTGACTCAACTATTTACTGATGAATCACCGATTCTCAAACAGGTGAAACACAAACCACAAGCCAGAGTTTTTATTTGCGCAGAAATAACAGATCTAGCTACGAGCTAACAGAACTAACCGAAGCTAACGGATGTTGGCGGGAACCTTCAGCCAGAAAACGGCGGTTGAGCGACTCTGCTACCTTCTGTCTTCTAGGCTGTAACGCCTCTACCGTGAGGCCGGGGCTGAGGCATGAGGAGGACATGAGGAGCTGATGAAAGGAGAGAGGAGGACATGAGTATAGGAGGAGCTGAGGAGAGGATAGGAGAGGAGAGAGGAGGACATGAGTATAGGAGGAGCTGAGGAGAGGATAGGAGAGGAGAGAGGAGGACATGAGTATAGGAGGAGCTGAGGAGAGGATAGGAGAGGAGAGAGGAGGACATGAGTATAGGAGGAGCTGAGGAGAGGAGAGAGGAGGACATGAGGAGCAGAGAGAGGAGGACATGAGGAGAGGAGAGGAGGACATGAGGAGAGGAGAGCGGAGGACATGAGGAGAGGAGAGGAGGACATGAGGAGAGGAGAGCGGAGGACATGAGGAGAGGAGAGAGGAGGACATGAGGAGAGGAGAGGAGGACATGAGGAGAGGAGAGCGGAGGACATGAGGAGAGGAGAGGAGGACATGAGTATAGGAGGAGCTGAGGAGAGGAGAGAGGAGGACATGAGGAGAGGAGAGGAGGACATGAGGAGAGGAGAGCGGAGGACATGAGGAGAGGAGAGGAGGACATGAGGAGAGGAGAGCGGAGGACATGAGGAGAGGAGAGAGGAGGACATGAGTATAGGAGGAGCTGAGGAGAGGAGAGAGGAGGACATGAGGAGAGGAGAGGAGGCCATGAGTATAGGAGGAGCTGAGGAGAGGAGAGAGGAGGACATGAGGAGAGGAGAGGAGGACATGAGGAGAGGAGAGCGGAGGACATGAGGAGAGGAGAGGAGGACATGAGTATAGGAGGAGCTGAGGAGAGGAGAGAGGAGGACATGAGGAGAGGAGAGGAGGACATGAGTATAGGAGGAGCTGAGGAGAGGAGAGAGGAGGACATGAGGAGCAGAGAGAGGAGGACATGAGGAGAGGAGAGGAGGACATGAGGAGAGGAGAGCAGAGGACATGAGTATAGGAGGAGCTGAGGAGAGGAGAGAGGAGGACATGAGGAGAGGAGAGGAGGACATGAGTATAGGAGGAGCTGAGGAGAAGAGAGAGGAGGACATGAGGAGAGGAGAGGAGGACATGAGGAGAGGAGAGGAGGACATGAGGAGAGGAGAGCGGAGGACATGAGTATAGGAGGAGCTGAGGAGAGGATAGGAGAGGAGGACATGAGGAGAGGAGGAGCTAAGGAGAGGATAGGAGAGGAGAGGAGGACATGAGGAGCAGAGAGAGGAGGACATGAGGAGAGGAGAGGAGGACATGAGGAGAGGAGAGCGGAGGACATGAGTATAGGAGGAGCTGAGGAGAGGATAGGAGAGGAGAGAGGAGGACATGAGGAGAGGAGAGCGGAGGACATGAGTATAGGAGGAGCTGAGGAGAGGATAGGAGAGGAGAGAGGAGGACATGAGGAGAGGAGAGCGGAGGACATGAGTATAGGAGGAGCTGAGGAGAGGATAGGAGAGGAGAGAGGAGGACATGAGGAGAGGAGAGCAGAGGACATGAGGAGAGAGAAGGACATGAGGAAAGGAGAGAGGAGGACATGAGGAGAGGAGGAGCTAAGGAGAGTATAGGAGAGGAGAGAGAAGGACATGAGGAGGAGAGAGGAGGACATGAGGAGGAGAGAGGAGGACATGAGGAGAGGAGAGGAGGACATGAGGAGAGGAGAGGAGGACATGAGGAGAGGAGAGGAGGACATGAGGAGGAGAGAGGAGGACATGAGGAGAGGAGAGGAGGACATGAGGAGAGGAGAGGAGGACATGAGGAGAGGAGAGGAGGACATGAGGAGGAGAGAGGAGGACATGAGGAGGGAAAAGGACATGAGGAAAGGAGAGAGGAGGACATGAGGAGGAGAGAGGAGGACATGAGGAGAGGAGAGGAGGACATGAGGAAAGGAGAGAGAAGGACATGAGGAGGAGAGAGGAGGACATGAGGAGAGGAGAGGAGGACATGAGGAGAGGAGAGGAGAGGACATGAGGAGAGGAGGAGCTGAGGAGAGGAGAGGAGAGGAGAGAGGAGTACATGAGGAGAGGAGGACATGAGGAGAGGAGAGGAGGACATGAGGAAAGGAGAGAGGAGGACATGAGGAGAGGAGAGGAGGACATGAGGAGAGGAGGAGCTGAGGAGAGGAGAGGAGAGGAGAGAGGAGTACATGAGGAGAGGAGAGGAGAGGAGAGGACATGAGGAGAGGAGGCAAGAGGAGCTTTAGGGTGATGATTGGTTACAGAGGTGAGGCTCCTCCCTGATCTGCAGGTACTGGGCTGCTCTCCGGGGAGCACTTGTTTCCTCTGACATTGAGTCCCAGGTGGGTGGGGTCCTGTGTGTGTGTGTGTGTGTGTGTGTGTGTGTGTGTGTGTGTGTGTGTGTGTGTGTGTGTGTGTGTGTGTGTGTGTGTGTGTGTGTGTGTGTGTGTGTGTGTGTGTGTGTGTGTGTGTGTGTGTGTGTGTGTTCCACCCTCTAGCTCATTAGTTTGTCTCTGGGGTTCCTCATCACCACACAAAGAGGAGCTGTTACCGTTCAAACTGAGTAATGAGAATGTTCGGCTACATCCAGATGTTCCTGTAATCTCTCAGGGTTCTGATCCAAACTTCTTCTGACTCGCTGAGTTTTTTTAGTCTTTAAACCTGAACAAAACCCGACTGAATGAAGGAAACTGGAAGAGTGGCCCCTCCAGCTGATTAATCCGGACCTTTCCTCAGTCGTCTTCTCCAGACTCGGTTCTGATGCCGTTAAACTTTTTAATACCAGCACTTGGCTTAGGACGAGTCATTTTCCAGCTCATCTCACAGCTCGGCGGCTTTTCCCTCCAACATTAGTGGTCTGATGAGGAGACGGTTCACCTCACAGCTAACTGGTGTTTTTACAAGCAACGTGTTTAATTTGTGGCTCCTAAACTTCTTAATTGAATCTTTAAAGCAGTTAAGAAACGAGATGTGGTGAAGTGAGGGTCCTGGGTTTGTGAAACAGCTCACAGGCATCAAGCCAGTGTTTTTCTCTGTTGCTCAAACCTACAAAATCTGGAATTTTTATGATCTGTAGCTGATTTTAAAACTAAAACCATCAAAGTGTTTCTGAAACCAGCCACTAGGGGGTGTTTGGGCCCCTTTAGCACCCCTGCAGCGGCGGGCATCCACAGTAGAACCCAAAGCTCTTCCTTTTCTTTTCACAATAAGAGTATCAGTCCTCCTTGTTCTGTTAATGTTAGGCTATTGTTGTTGTTGTATTTATTTTGTTTTCTTATGGTTATTTAACTCATGTCGGGAGAGTCCCAGAATAAAACTTTATTCTCATTATTCAGATTTTTTCCTAAACAGGACCCTGAAGCTCGGCTGCATCGACCCAACATCACTTGTTATCGTACAGATGTTTTCATTAGGGATGCACCGATACCGGTTTCAGTGCCGATACTGATTCCGATACCAGTATCGGTAATAATTAACAGATACCGTAACTGATACCAATGCAGTTGCTTGAAAGTTACTTAACTGTAACTTGTCATTTCTGTTCATCTAATATTTTAGTTTTGTGATAAATTATATTAACATATTTTACTTTTTATCTACCTCACAGTCTTTTCCTGTTGAAAACAGAGAAGAAAATAAAACCTGTATTCCAAATCATTGCATTATTTTATGTGGTAGAAGTATCTGTATCAGTATTCTGTATCGGCGAGTACTCAGATCCAAGTATCGGTTTGGGAAAAAGTGGTATCGTTGCATCCTTAGTTTTCATCTGCTTCAGCTTCCCAGACTCTGTTTTGAAAGCGCTTTAAATGTTTTGGGGAATAAAAGTTTATTTTAATTTCTGTGAAGTGGGTTTAGTGTTCGATGGGCGCTTCGACGTCACCGATATTGCCCTTATTTCTGCGTTTGCGCCACCTGAACAGGCCGAGCGGAGCCGACTTTAGGCGAGTGTTTCTGAGAGGCAGACAGGAAGTGTGTCCAGCTGCGACTCACATCTCCCTTCTGTAAACACCCACACGCCCTGATAAACGCTCGGCTTTGATTAATTTCTGCCTCTTGGGGTTTGGAGGAAAACACACGCAGCCGGCCGGTGATCAATCGCTTCCATGTGTGGAGTTCTGGAGTCCAGCATGGAATGAATTACCCCAAACCAGAAGATCCTTTTATTTTACTAACAATCCCATCTCTGTGAACCTTGGAGCTCCTGCAGGTTCAGACAGTTTGGAGTTAAACATTTTATTTTTACTAAATCAGCCATCTGGGATCTGTTTTTTTTTTTTAAATAATTTTAAGGATCAAGTTCAACATAGTCTCCTACACCTGTCTCCTGCGTTAGCGTCTGACGGTGAAACTCTAGGATTAGACAATCCTGACGGATCTGCATCACACAGTCACCTAACATTCATGGACTCACCCAGGGGAAGGCTGTTGTTGGTTTAGTGTCCAGAAAACAGCAGAGAATGTCTCAGCTAGCAGAAGCTAACTGTTAGCGTTAGCAACTCCACTACACGGCACAACTCCTCCAGGCTTGTGTTACTTGTGGAGGTAAAACATCAACGTTGCAGAGCAGAGTCAGTGGTAGAATCGTGCTGGTGCTAGCCAATCAGAGGAAAGATTAAAAATCAAGTTAACCCTCCCACTGTCCTCAAGGGTGACCCCGCCAGGAAAGTTGACCATTGAGCAGGGTTGATGGTTGATCCCTTGAGGTCCACGTGGCAGGGGTGAGGTGGTGCTCACTCCTCACTCCTGCCACGTGGACCTCAAGGGATAAACCATCAACCCTGCTCAATGGTCAACTTTCCTGGCGGGGTCACCCTTGAGGACAGTGGGAGGGTTAAAGCAGGCAGGAAAAATCTAACAGGAATGCTGATGAACAGATTCAGGAACATCTACGGGATTCTGACACGTTACAGTGGAGATTTCTGCTCCTGGCTTTTATTTTGGTAGGAATTTATTTTTTATGATGGTCTGAATTTACAGTTTAGCCAAAGAGAGAGAGTACATTTATACTCTAAACAATAACATTTACCATTTAAGATGTGATGATTCCTCATAAATATGAAATATCAACCTGATGATCTTTGAATGTTTAATCAGAAGATTCTGGGGTTCTTTGCTTCTTCAGGGATCATAAACACGCTTCGTATTAATTCAGACAGAGTCAGTACATAGTTTATGAAATGAAGTTAATTATTTTTCCTAAACTAATAATTTATACATGACAAGATATGAATAATGAGATGTGATGTAATGGACATGAGGTGATTTAATGTGATGTGTGAAATGTTGCAATGGAAGCTAGATGTGCTAGCAAAACCATTCTTTGTATCTGAGAGGGTTTGTGAAGTCTGGGCTGTAAAATAATTTGTTGTTTGTTTATAACTAGAGAGTTGTTTATTTAAAAACCGTCTGACGCAATCTGTGCCAAGTCTACGCGCCCTTTGTGTGGAGATTGTCGTTAGATCCAGGGGGTCAAGATGGGCACTGCCAGTGGAGTGGACCTCTGATATCAGGAACCCGTAGATAGCTCTGATAGGACCCGTCTAGTCTGAGATCCCTCCAGGTGACGGCAGGAAGCTGGAACGCTTGTTTGCATCTAAGGCTGCTTGTTTGGCTCTTAGAAGAGCCGGTTGTCTGATCTCAGCCGCAGCGTTGCAGAGAGACTTTGACTGGAGGTCAAAGGAGAAGATGGTTTCAAAAATGCTTGTTCCCAAATTGGCCTGTTGGAGAGTCAGCTAGAAACTGAACTAATCAGGAAGCAATTCTTGTTTTAATAAACTCACTGCTTATAAATTCTGGCGAATCAGAACGTGCCATGTCTTGGGGGCTTACCAAACATTCCTCAGAAGCCACGCCTTCTTCAGATACAAAGGTGTTTAATGCTTTGTGAATGAGAACATTTTAAACCCTTCTGTGAGGTGAATATTACATTAATTAGTGTCTTATTGTAATGTGTATGAGTGTAAATATTGATTAACTTGTTAAATCAACACAAACTGATCATAAGATCTGAAATGGATCTTTGTAAGAGCTATATCCACTTTAAAGCCATCATTGGTTTAAGAACAGGTTATTCAAACCTTTGATTTAAACATCTTGTTCATTCACACACACGTGTGATTATTTAAGCTTATGAGTCGTAAAGTCCTGTAGGAGCGCCAAGTAGGTTTGGGTTTTATTCAGGGTGAGGAATCAGCAGTCTGGCTTTTACACAGAGACTGCAGGACCTTTGCAGGAGACCTTGACAGTTTCATGTCTTCTTGTATGCAAACAAGCACCGAGCAGAACTTCCTGGATTTGGAGGCCGGACAGAGAGTGGGTTTATGTCTGTAGATGAAGGCTAACTTGTGGTCGATTAGATGGTGAAAATTGACCCTTTGGTTACGTAACAATGTGTAGATTTAATGTTATACACACACACACACACACACAAACACACACACACACACACACACACACACACACACACACATTTGGACATGTCTTCCAAATCTAAAGATGTAAAATTTTTTCAGGTTCTTCCGGGGCGACTACACGGTGGAAGTGGCGATCAACGACTACCTGGACATCTATTGTCCTCACTACGAGGGGGCGGAGTCTGCCGAGCGCATGGAGCACTACGTTCTGTACATGGTGAACTACGATGGCTACATGACCTGCAACCACTACAGGAACGGCTTCAAACGGTGGGAGTGCAACCGACCGCAGAGTCCAAACGGACCGCTCAAGTTCTCAGAGAAATTCCAGCTTTTCACGCCCTTCAGCCTGGGCTTCGAGTTCCGTCCAGGACACGAATACTACTACATCTGTGAGTACTACTTCAAGGGTACATCTGTGAGTACTACTTCAAGGGTACATCTGTGAGTACAGAATACTACCAGAGTACATCTGTGAGTACAGAGTACTACCAGAGTATAGGTTTAGATAAGTAATACTAACAGAGTACATCTGTGAGTACAGAGTACTACCAGAGTATAGGTTTAGATACGTAATACTAACAGAGTACATCTGTGAGTACAGAATACTACCAGAGTACATCTGTGAGTACAGAGTACTACCAGAGTATAGGTTTAGATATGTAATACTAACAGAGTACATCTGTGAGTACAGAATACTACCAGAGTACATCTGTGAGTACAGAGTATTACCAGAGTATGGGTTTATGGGCCATTCCCATCTGTACCGGGTCGGCCCGGGCCGGGTAGCCCCAGTCGGCCCCAGCCTGGCCCGGTTGATTCCACACATCCTTGCCTTAAGCCCATGTGGGCTGATTCTACCCACCAATCAGAGGCTTGCTCTAATGGAAGGGCTTTAGTCGCCATTGGCAGTGAACGAGTCACGGGCTGTTCCCACAGCTTCAGAAGGGGACGCCAACCATAAATCAGGACCGGAACAGAAGATTCACGCGGAAACACTAACAAGTGTTGGTGCGCTACAGGACGGTCCTGTCTGAAGACCTGATGTGACACAGTGACCGTCTGAATCCAACATCAGCCGCTCAGCAGGCCTACAGCTCGGGTCAGACGGGTCACAAACCCACAGAAACACAAGCTGCAGGCGTTTGGTTTTGTCGGGACATAATTTGTCATCCAAGCTGGAAAACATTCCCTAAATTGTGGCTCGTTTGGTCTGAAAGGCCTCCAGCAGAGACAGACGCACAGTTTGTTTTAAATGACACTTAATGAGTGTGTGTGTGTGTGTGTGTGTGTGTGTGTGTGTGTGTGTGTGTGTGTGTGTGTGTGTGTGTGTGTGTGTGTGTGTGCGCGTGCGTGCGTGCGTGCGTGCGTGCGTGTGTGTGTGTGTGTGTGTGTGTGTGTGTGTGAGAGAGAGAGAGAGATGAATGCAGCAGGTTCAGAGCAGAAGCATGAATAAAACATTCTCTGCGGGTCGGAGTCGAGCAGCAGAACAAAGAATCCGATTTGATTCAAAAGCGTTTTTATTTAATTTTATTCAGCAGCGACTGAAACTGAACCAGAACATCTGAGATCATCTGAAGCTGAACGTTTTATTTATATTTAATATGTTTTAAAAGGGTTTACATCTAAAATCTGGTAAAAACACTTTTAATGATGAGCGAATGACCCTGAGGTCAGAGGTCAGCTGCCCTGTCTGCTGCTGTAGTGATTTCTACAAACACCAAATAAATGATAAATGACCCGCACTTGTATAGCGCCTCTCAGAGTAAGGACTCCAAAGCGCTTTACACTACAGTGCATCATTCACCCATTCACTCACACATTCACACACTGGTGGTGATGAGCTACGATGTAGCCACAGCTGCCCTGGGGCGCACTGACAGAGGCGAGGCTGCCGAGCACAGGCGCCACCGGTCCCTCCGACCACCACCAGCAGGCAACGTGGGTTAAGTGTCTTGCCCAAGGACACAACGACAGCGACAGACTGAGCGGGGCTCGAACCTGCAACCTTCCGATTACTGTACAACCCGCTCCACCAGTTGAGCTACTGCTAACCATGGAGCCAGTCAGCAGGTTTAAAACTGATACTGAAATCATGTCTTTTTGTTTTCTCTGCAGCGTCTCCACATCCAAACCTGGCTGGAAAACCGTGTCTGAAGCTCAAAATCTACGTCAAACCCACCAGTGAGTTGTTTCTGCTCATCCTTGTCTACAGTAGGAATCATGCATGCTGGCAGGTGATGTCATTCAGGAGGAAGTCCTCTAACCAGAGGTCTACTGAGGGAACAACACTCTAAACCCCCGGGAAGTGTGATGTTCTGGAGTTTTAGAGCAAAAATCTTAGTTCATTTGAAACCGCTGTAGCGAAGCTACAGAACAAGCTAGGTTTTGGACGCAAACATGAGTGTTCCTCAATGCCAAAGAACCTCGCCCTGATGTCTTGGTCCCTCCCTGGTTGCCTAGGAGATATATCATCAGGAGAAGCCAAGGCGTGTTCCAGAGTTCATGTTCTACCGAGGCGTGTGTTCTCCGTTTGTTAGCCGTTTAGCTAGCTGAGCAAGGATACACGGGAGGTGTCTTGTAGCCTAGCCTTGGTCAAAATTTACCCAGAATACACCGCAGTATTTTCAAAAGGATGGCGGATCAGAAGCCGGCAGCTACTTCGGGGGCAAATTTCAAGATTAAATGTAAGTCAGCTAATTGTTGCTATCGGGCTGATATCTGAAATGGTAAATGGCCTGTATTTGATATAGCACCTTCTAGAGTCCTGGAACCCCCCAAGGCGCTTTACAACACAGTCATTCGCCCATTCACACACACATTCACACACTGGTGGGGATGAGCTACGATGTAGCCACAGCTGCCCTGGGGCACACTGACAGAGGCGAGGCTGCCGAGCACTGGCGCCACCGGTCCCTCCGACCACCACCAGCAGGCAACATTGGTTAAGTGTTTTCCCCAGTCACAACGGCAGCGACAGACTGAGCGGGGCTCGAACCTGCAACCTTCCGATTACGGGGCGAGTACTTAACTCCTGTGCCACCGTCGCCCCATGACGGAAATGTTCTTTAGATCCAAAGAAGTTATCTATGGTTGGTTAGATGCTTAGTCGTTCGGTGGCTAGCGGGTAGTAACTCATTTACATTTTGAATTTAACTAAAAATATATACACAATTAAAAAAGTAAAAGGCTTGTTGAACATTTATTTTGAAACATATACATATAAAATATGATGTTATCTCCCGTGTCACGTGATGTTATGTGAATGCCGCGGTCACGTGATGCAAGTCTGTTCCATTTAACCGTTTTCTTTGACCAAGGAAGGACAGTGTCCTCGTAAGCAAGACGCCTGGCCTCGCACGACATTGCCTCGCAAGGCCAGGAGCCTTGACACTGAGAAACACCCGTGGTCACAGACCCCCCCCCCCCCCCCCCCCCCCCCCCCCCGAGTACAGGATGGTGCTAAACACCAGTCACCATTTCTCAGGTCCAAATGTCTGGTTGTCCATGACTTCAGAGGTTGGTTTTCATTTTTGGGACTCTGGTAGTTTGTTCTAAAGTTGAAGTGGTAGCAGCCGGCTGTTTCTCCTCTGGTGTTACTGATCAGAGAACCTCCCAGACCAGTGGTGTTCTGGTGCTGAATATGCATGTGTAATGAGTGGAGGACCCAGGGAAGTGTGGCGGTTTAGCTAGACCGACAACCGGATGGTTGCTCTTAGTCTGAAATGTGTCATTGGTGGAAGTTTTTAGACAGGTAAGAGAAAACAACTTTATTCGTTAATTTCAGTTTTTTTTATATATTTATTTCACTTTATGTTAGAACGTTGTTAAGTGACATGAAGAAAATGTTTTTAACTAATGTGTTTTCAAAATTTGCCATTGCAGCTTTAACTGATCAAGATTGGTTTCTCTCTGATCTTTAGTCAAATAAACGGCGTGAAGAGCCTTCCTGTAAAACCTGCAAATGTCAGTTAGTGGCTGTAGACGTGTGAAGACTCTCAGCTGTCAGAGTGAGGGCGTTAAACACTTCCTCCTCACAGGTTTAAAGCCATTTTAACGGCTTTAATACATTAATTCTGTCAGTGGGAATCCTCCGTCTGCTCGACCAATCAGCTGTCAGCGTTGTCAGCACAGCTGGAGGCGGATCTGTCCAGTAACCAGCTGCATTAGATGAAACTGACAAAACATTAGCCCAGTGGGCAAGATTTAGACTTCATCAAGGAGCTGGTCCTTTCATAATAAAAGCACAAGCTGAACATGGGTGAGCAATGCTCTAGAGTCAAATTATCACCTCAGCTCAGAAACTCCAGCTTTTGAGGCTCTGGGCTACGTCTGGCAGCAGGAAGTTGCAGGACTTCATTCGGTCCTTCAAAATAAGAGTCTTAAATATTAAGTAGAACAAAATAGGAGGAGGTGGGGGACATTAAGTCCGAGTGGGCCCTGTTCCGTACTTCCATTGTCAAGGCGACTGACCGAAGCTGCGGGCTGCAGGGTCGTCGGTACCTGACGTGGTGGCAATTCTCAAACCCGCTGGTGCACACCGATGGTCAGGGATGACGTCAAGCTGAAGAAAGAGTCCTATCAGGTGTTTTGGTCTGTGGGACTCCAGAGGCAGCTGATAGGTACCGGCGGGCCAAGCGGATAACGGCTTGGATGGTTGCGGAGGCAAAATCCCGGACGTGGGAGGAGTTCAGTGAGACCATGGAGCAAGACTTCCGCATGGCTTCGAGGAGATTCTGGTCCACTATCCAGCACCTCAGGAGGGGAAAGCAGTGCGCTACCAACACTGTTTATAGTAGTGACGGTGTGCTGCTGACCTCCACTCGAGATGTTGTGGATCAGTGGGCAAGTCTTCCAGTGAGGAAGCAGAGTCCGGGGACTTTGGGTTGGGCTCTCAATTCTCTGGTGCTGAGGTCACTGAAGGTGTCAAAAAGCTCCTCTGTGGCAAGGCCCCGGGGGTGGATGAGTTTCTTAAGGCTCTGGATGTTGTAGGGTTGTGTTGGCTAATGTGGCTCTGCAATATCGCATGGACATCGGGGGCAGTTCCACTGGATTGACATGCGGGGTTGGTGGTTCCCTTATTAAATAAGGGGGGCCGCAGGATGTGTTCCAGCTGCAGAGGGATCACACTCCTGAGCCTCCCTGGTAAGTTCTATTCCGGGGTTCTGGAGAGGAGGGTCCAGTGGATTGTTGAACCTCAGAATCAGGGGGAACAAAGTGGTTTTCGTCCTGGCTGTGGAACACTGGACCAGCTCCATACCATTAGGGGGTCCTGGAGGGTGCGTGGGAGTTCGCCCAACCAGTCTACATGTGTTTTGTGGATTTGTAGAAGGCGTTCGACCGCGTCCATCACGGGGCCCTGTGGGGGATACTTTGGGATTATGGGGTACCAGGCCCTGTGATAAGAGCTGTTAGGACCCTGTATGACCGGTGCCAGAGTTGGGTCCGCATTACCGGCAGGAGGTTGAGCTCATTTCCGGTAAAGGTTGGACATCGCCAAGGCTGCCCTTTGTCACCGATTCTGTTCATAACTCTTATACACAGGATTTCTTGGTGAAGCCAAGGTGTGGGGGGCATCCGTTTTGGTGGCCTGAGGATCAGGTCTCTGCTTTTTGCAGATGATGTGGTCCTGTTGGCTTCATCAGAACCTGGTCTTCAGCTTTCGCTGGAGCGGTTTGCAGCCGAGTGTGAAGCAGCTGGGATGAGAATCCGCTCCTCTAAATCTGAGACCATGGTCTTGATTCAGAAAAGGGTAGAATACCTTCTTCGGGTCAGGGATGAGGTCCTGCCCAAGTGGAGGAGTTTATCTCGGGGTCTTGTTCACGAGTGAGGGAAAGCTGGAGCGTGAGATCGATAGGTGGATTGGTGCTGCATCTGCAGTGATGCGGGCGTTGTACCGGTCTGTCGTGGTGAAGAGAGAGCTGAGTCAGAAGGCGATGCTCTCGATTTACCGGTCGATCTACGTTCCTACCCTCACCTATGGTCATGAGCTTTGGGTAGTGACCGAAAGAACGAGATCACGGATACAAGCGGCCAAAATGAGTTTTCGCCGAAGAGTGTCTGGGCTCTCCCTTAGAGATAGGGTGAGAAGCTCAGTCATTCGGGAGGGGCTTGGACTAGACCCGCTGCTCCTCCACGTCGAGAGGAGACAGTTGAGGTGGCTCGGTTCATCTGGTTAGGATGCCTCCCTAGTGAAGTTTTCCGGGCACGTCCAACTGAGAGGAGACCTAAAGGAAACCCAGGACACGCTGGAGGGACTATGGGTGTTTCTCAGTGTCAAGACTCCTGGCCTTGCAAGGCGATGTCTTGCGAGGCCAGGAGTCTTGCTTACAAGGACACGGTCCTTCCTTGGTCAAAGAAAACGGTTAAATGCAACAGACTTGCATCACGTGACACAGGAGCTAACGTTATATTTTATACGTATTAATTTCAACATAAATATATAACGAGCCTTTTACTTTTTAAATTGTGTATATGTTTATTAAATTAAATATATAAGTGAGTTACTACCCGCTAGCCACCGAAGCTGCAACTACTAAGCTACTAACCAACCATTGATAACTTCTTTGGATCTAAAAAAAAACATTTTAAATTAGCTGACCTACTTTTAAGCTTGAAATTTGTCCCCGAAGTAGCTCCCGGCTTCTGATCTGCCGTCCTTTAGAAAATACTGCGGTGCATTCTGGGTAATTTTTGACCAAGGCTAGGCTACAAGACACCTCCTGTGTATCCTCGCTCAGCTAGCTAAATGGCTAACAAACGGAGAACACACGCCTCGGTAGAACATGAACATTGGAACACGCCTTGGCGGCTCCTGCTGACGTATCTCCTAGGCAACCGGGGCGGGGCCAAGACACCAAGGCAAGGTTCCTTGGCATTGAGAAACTATTTATGTCTCTCAGCTGGCCAGGGAACGCCTTGGGATTCCCCCGGAGGAGCTGGCCCAAGTAGCTGGGGAGAGGAAGTCTGGGCCTCCCTGCTTAGGCTGCTGTCCCCGCGACCCGACCTTGAATAAGCTGCCGAAAATGGATGAATGAATTGAGCAAAATAGCTCATAAACCCTGAATTTTCTTAAAGCCTTTTTTGTTATTCTCTTGTAAAATTGATTTTGCACCGTAAGCTGCTTGGAATTCTGGGAAATATAATCACCTTAGTCAGTTTGCACAAGGCATTATGGGCCTCTGGTTCGTTCTCAAACCCTCAGCAGTGGTTCACAATCCTGATCCTGGAGGGCCAGTCCAGCAAGTTTTAGTTGTTTCTCTGCAGTAGCCTGTGGATTACCGAGTGATTGAAATCAGGTGTGTTGAAGCAAGTTAATCTGGATACCGGCACTCCAGGACCAGGACTGAGAACCACTGACCCTCAGTAAAATCAGGTCTGCCAACTTTTGAACATTGCAAAGAGTGAAACCGGGTCACAGGGCTGGGAGCGGACAATTCGCCGACCGTTTAGAGCTGGGGGGTAATTAATGTTGAGACTTTTTGTGCTCTACATTTTATTTTTACTCTGTACGGAAGAGGATTAGAGCCACTGAAAAGAAAAAAATAAATAAAGAAAGATAATTCTGACTTTTTTCCCTGAATTCCCTGTCAGAACTCCGAGATGAAAAGTCAGAATTCTGAGAAAAACGGAAGAATTCTCTTTCTGTTCTTTTCTTTTTTCCTTTTTGTAATCGTCTTCCATACCTCTGACTTTACAGAGGCAACTTATCTCAGAATCAGAATCAGAATAAGCTTTATTGCCAGCGCTCCAGCGACCCGGAGCATAGGAACTTGACTCCGCAAACGCAACCTGACCCAAGGTTAAACACACACACATGTAGACAAAAACAGGTACAGGCAGTCACGAGAGCAGCCATAACGGCGCTCATTTCATTAGATGAAAATGGTGTTACATGAGGATAACTGGGGTAAGGTAAAAAAAAAGGCATAGCAGAGTTAGAACCAGCGGGGAGTAGCTCTATTATACAAAAAACTCCTCAACATAGAAGCCCGAACATCACAGATACGAAACATCAGAATCCGATGGGGAGGCGGGGTTGGGCGGGATCCTGAATCATCATCTATCTATCTATCTATCTATCTATCTATCTGTCTATCTATCTATCTATCTATCTATCTATCTATCTATCTATCTATCTATCTATCTATCTATCTATCTATCTATCTGTCTATCTATCTATCTATCTATCTATCTATCTATCTATCTATCTGTCTATCTGTCTATCTATCTATCTATCTATCTATCTATCTATCTATCTGTCTATCTATCTATCTATCTATCTATCTATCTATCTATCTATCTATCTATCTATCTGTCTATCTATCTATCTATCTATCTATCTATCTGTCTATCTGTCTATCTGTCTATCTATCTATCTATCTATCTATCTATCTATCTATCTATCTACAGTAAAGAGTTACAGGAACTTTTAATTATAATGAATGTAAATTATTTAATTTCCATCTGGGGGGGGGGGGTAATATCATGTCATTCATAATATTACCAGTTATTATTTCTGCCAAGAAAAACAAACTATCATGTTAAGCTAACTTCATGATGTAGTTGCATCCACTAAACAGGATTATGTTCATGTGTTCATCAGCATGAAGTTAATGAAGTCATCAAAGCAAACAGGGCTGGAATCAGTTTTCCTGTAATCTGTGTCTCTAAGTGTGTGTGCTGCTGTAATGAGTGGATGTCCCCTCTGTGGGACTAATAACATTTACTCTATTCTATTCTATTCTATTCTATTCTATTCTATTCTATTCTATTCATTCATTCATATCAGCCAGCAGGAAAAAAGTTTATGGAATTTAGGCCTTTCCAGGCTTCCGTACCAGTAGCCTGGTTATGGAGGAGGGGTTATGGTGAAGTGGTGAATTACAACATTAGGATTCCTAATGTTGTAATTCACCGCATCTCCAACTGATGTAGGAGAGGGAACGTGTGAGTGAGCCACCACGGTAGGCAGCCCAGCTTGCTGTGAGCGAGGATCTGTGGCCGATGAGTGAAAACAAAAGAAAGACATTCGGGACTGAAGCTCCGTCAACACGACTGCATTTCTAAATAAAGCATGCCATTATGGCGGCGTGCGCAGCCGCAGCTCACGGTTCTGGCAAGGGCACCCCCAAGGGGTGGCCAGGGGTGGCCATGGCCACCCCAATAAAGTTGCTGGCCCTCCCAGGAAAAGCCAGTGGTAACAAATTATATCAATGTTCAATCAAACCATAATATATTGTTTATTCAAGACAAAAATGTAAAACAAAATAAAAATTATACAATTAATGAGTAAAGAAATAATCAGAATAAAGAAAACATGTTTCTGCTGCTCACCATTTAAAACAAGTTTTTATCTCCGTAGTGTTTTGTGTGAAGACAGCAACAGGTGAATTAAACTAAAAATAATTGTTTAAATTAAACGTGGGATAACATTTTAAATAACTGAAACTTATTTTTCTAAAATGTTTGTAAAATTTAAGTTAAATGTTTTGGATACATTCTGTTATATTAATAAAAATGAATAAAGGTGCAATTCAGCACATCGCCACAGACTAAATTCAACCAGAGTTACCACAAGGACCAATTTGGTGTGCCACCCCAAAAATTTCTTTGGCCCCATCTTGCCACCTCTATCTAAAGTTCTGGAAGCGCCCCTGGGTTCTAGCAGAAAGAACCGGGCATGCCCGTCCCATCAACAGCAGGTGGAGCTCACGGCTCCGCCCATCTCACAATCAGAGCGGGAAAAAGCGCATGGCCTTGGATTATACAGATGGGATTATGTGTGAAATAAGCCAGTAAAATGATTACTTAAGTGTTGTTCGTGTTTAGTGGCTAATGCTATCATTAATATCATCTGGTTTTTCATAAGCCGTACACACGGTGTGTGACGCGCGTTTGGGGAGCGCAGGCGCTGGTTTACCGTGCGAGCGTGTGAACAGGGTCAGTGCGTGAGAGTTGGCAGCCCTGGTATAGTTTTGTATTTTTATAAAGGCTCTAGTACTGATTGGTTTTTGGTCTACATTATGTGCGAGCACATGTTAGCGTGCTAGCATTAGCATGCTTGATAGCTGTTGATTCCCATCCGAGTATGAAAAACCAGCTGATGCCAGTAAAAACCCGTTTGTTCAAGGCTCCTCCTAATAAACCCACTATGACCCACGCTGTGGGCGTTCTGCTCCACCGCTGCGTCTCTTCCGTGGACAGCGACACCGGAGGAGAATCTTTAATGAACTAACCCAGAAGAACTACATCAGGAATCACGTTTGACCAAGATGAGACATTGTCCTTTTCCGAGGCTCTCCTAAAGCGTTTCCAAACCACAACTTTCATCGAGTAAAAACGGATCTGATGTAGTAATCTGCTGCTGATTTTACTCACGTTGGTGTTTCACATCTACACGTGTTCCCAGCAGCCCTGGAGTCAGAACAGACGACAGCTTTAAGACTCGTTACTGTGACTTATACAAGCGCCGGCTGCTCCTGTCACTCACGGCCTGGTATTTAGCATACCTGACATCCATGCAGTAAAGAAAATTTACTGCCGCTCCTGATCTGAGGAGCGTCTCCTACAGCGTCTCCTGCAGCGTGTACAGTTGGGTAGAAAAGTTCTCTAAACGGTCAAGTTTCAGGAATCAAAATAAAAAGTCTAATGAATAAAACCTCAGATCTACAAACGCTCGTGACAGATTTGATTCAACAACGTTTACACTGGAACATTAAGGTGTGATTGCTGATGCTCGTCATTCACCAGATCTACAAAAGTAAGAGCAGGAGATCCGGGTTGTGGTTCCGTCCACCGGTTGGACACGGGGGAGTCGTGCTCATCATACCAGAACAGCAACATTCAGAACAGGATCTTTTACCATTAAAATGTTTCCTCAGAGGGATTTTTGAACCTTTTACCCCGTTGAAAAACGGCTTCCTGAACAACCTCTGCTTAGAGAAACAGCTTACGAGTCCTGAAGACAGTCAGGACCAGAGCCATCCTAAAGCATGCGTCATGTGATGCTTTACACACACCGACACCACGCTGTATCGTATTAAACACTGAACCCAGCAGAGAGACGTTTGTTTATTCGTTTAGCTAATGCTTTCACCCAAAGTTACAACCCGGACGTGCGTGGAAGCCAGCGTGCAAACTATGCAGAAAGGCTACAGCTGGGATTTAAACCTACAATCTTCTTGCTGCTAGGCCACCGTGCTACCAACAGTGCCACCGTGTAGCCGTTCCAGTTCCAGTTGGTGTTTCTAAACAGCTGCAACACCAGACTAGCCGTTAGCTCACAGGTCTTAAAAGCAGAGACCCCGTTTCTCTGAACCGAGGCTGTTCCGGTTGGAGGAGTTGGACAGAAAAATGCATTTCAAAATGGCCGTCACATTAACTTTTCCATCTCACTTCCCTGCAGACGACTCCATCTACGAGTCTCCGGAGCCCTTCCTGACCGACGACACCACCGGCAGCGGGAGCCTCGCTCTGCCATCCGCCATATTGCTCACCTTTCTCCTCATCGTCCTCCTCGCCTCCTCGTAGCACCTCCTCCTCGTTCTCCTGCTGCTGTGAAGACGACCTGAAGAACACCAATCCTCCTCTGGACCAATTAGGAGTGGGAGGTCTGCAGTGGGCGGAGTTTGGAGCTGCTTGTTGACTCCATTCGGAGTTCCTGGGAAAGAAGCGAATAAAATCTGTTAAAGATCCATAAGCTGAGACTCTACCGACCGCCAGGCTTGAACACCCACCAGGAGCATCTAGTCTTACTGTTTTAGTTCCCAGTCTGATGCCAAAGATTAGAAAATTCTTCCTCTTTGCAAAAACAAAATAATGCAGCTTTCCGTTCATAATGTCAGGACCAGTTAAGAGAATCCAACCAGCAACTCGGCTTTCCAGGTTAGAAACACCTTTAATAAAGTCGCTGTTTGGCTGCAAACCGGTGCCTGTCGGAACGTATGAAGCAATAATTTAATCTGGATTAATGGTTCTTTGAGCTCTTTTGTGCATGAGCCGTGCTTACGGTAAAGGGTTAATAAAAGTAAAATAAGGTTAAAAAACCAAAGCGTGTCAAAAATAAATAAATATAAATAAAGCCAGCAAATTTAGATTTTATTTATTGTTTTTTTTCCTGCATGACAAATAAAAACTTGTTTGATATTTATTAATTTAATTTAGTTACTTTGATGTTTTTGTAGTTAGGAAGGAAAAAGGTCATTTTAAAGAGACAAAGAGCCGCTCAAGGTTAAAACCTGCAGTCACGCTTAAAGGATCCGCGGTTGGGTCTTACTGACACCTAGTGGTCAGATTACAGAAAGCAGCTACAGAGATTAAAACCATTGGATTTTATGAAAGTTAGAAATGTGGAAAAAATTAAAAAAAAAGGTTATTTTTCATAAATTCTCCAGCAAACCCGTCAGTGAGACTAAAAAAATAAAGATTCTGATGTTTTTTTAGATTCCTGTTGACCTGTTGAGACTCGCTGAAGCTGTGAGAGGAACCCTTAAAGAGGGTTAGAGGGAACTTTTAGGGATTTGATTTAGTTCGGTGTTTAATCTGAACACGGATGTGGTTAAAACACATCTGTCGTGTGATGGACGACTCACTTCCTGTTTTACCTGTGAAACGAGGCGGTCGGTGGAGTCCAGCTTCAGCCGGGGACTCCGTGGATCAGAGACGCTGGAACGCATCCTCAGTGACATCACTGGGTCTGAACGAACCAGAACCAGAACCGACTGACTTGGAGGATCCCAGCAGCTTCATTCCAATTCCAGGAACATCCGTTTAATCCCGTGGGATTACCGTCACATACGAACCGCAGACACCTGAAACCTAAACGGAGAGACAGGAAAGTGGAATCCATCAGTGAGCGACTCTGTCAGATCCGGTTTTATCCGGCTCAGGCTGAAGTCTGGAACTGCACAGAAGCTGGTTTTAGTTTCGGAGCCACCGCCGCTCTGGGGTACTGATGGAGATGGAGCTATTGTACGCGGGCACCACCGGTCCCCCCGACCCCCTCCTTTAGGTAAGAAAAGTCAAGTGTCTTGCTCAAGGACACAACGGCCGTGACAGACTGAGCGGGGCTTGAACCTGGGTAGGGCTGGCTGCGGTTCCTATCTGACGGTAATCTCCATCTTAATCCGTAACAAGAGTAAAACCTTTGAGCGCCACAGCAGCAAACTTCTCCTTCCAGTCGATGGCCTTTTCTCTATCCAGCTCTGCCAAAGACTCTTGTTAAACTTTTCTACGGAATGCCTCTTCGAGGTCAGGGGTCACGGGGGAGGGGCTGGGCCACTCAGCAGCTCAAGGGGGAGGAGCCTATGTTTGATTTTCTAAAATCTCTCGTTATGTAGTACAAGATAAAAATGAATGTTCTGCGCAAAATACAAACAAACATCAATAAATGGCCTTTATCCCCACTGGTGCTGAATTTTGAAGAGACTGGAAACCAGCGCCACCGTGTGGTGGAGGTGGAGCTTTTCATCAAACCCCCATACCGTTCCGTTTTCTTCATCACCTCATATCATCCCTCCGTCTCTCGCCTGACGGAGGGGGCGTGTCCTTGTGAGTGGACGAGCAGGGGCATGCTGGGAAATGCAGTATCTGAAACAAACGCACTGTGACGGAGACCAACGGCGATGTGACACGACTCCTGTGGAGAATGAAGGAAATAAACTGGAGGTCAAAGTTTCCACGCTGAGAAGAAAAGCAGGAAAACTCAAAGTTGGTTTCGTTTTCTCTGTGCCATTTTTATTTTTCTGTTTTGAGAAAAACCAGGAGGAAACTCACACGAGATGTAAAGTCTGACGTTTGTTGTTGTTGTTGCTGTAGTTGTTGTTGTTTTCCTTTCCTTTGTGCTTGCACCACATTGCATTCTGGTCCGTGTAGTTCTGTGACTTCTGGTTCTGTTGGAGCGTGTTGGTTCAGTGGGTCTTCTGGATTTGTCACCGTTTCATGCATTGATTTTTCTGTGAATTAAATTAGTTTTTGTGGCATTAAAAGTTAAAGGAGTAAAGAAACTTGCAGAAAAAGCGGAGTAGGAGGTGAAAAGCTGGAGGAGAAATGTTTTCTACATCAGATTATCTCCGTATTTTATTCTTTGAAAGACAAAAAAATAAATCTGTTTTTTTATATTTTCTTATTGGATGCTTATAAAGTCCTGTTGTAAAGTAAAATGCAGTCATCTGGTTGGCTTAAGAGCTGACGGGGTCAAAGGTCACCGGGCCTCTTTTCTTTACCTGCGCTGCATGAGCAGGAAACATGAAACCTCGTCATAAATGAAGTGAATTTACGTTGAAGATTTCCGAGAGAAAATGTTAGGATATGAATCTGTGTTTGATAAATCCACCGACAATAAAAGATTTAAAGTCCCGCTGAAGATGTTTTTCCTTCTTCCTCTGAGGCGTTTCAGCCAAGCGGAGATAAGATGGACTTCCTGTGAATGAGTATTCCTGCCAGGAATACAGCTGCTTCCTAAATGTGATTCATCTTAACGTTTAAAGGTCTGGTTCCCATAGAAACCCCTAACCCTAAGCCACCCAAGAAAGAGTGAAGGTAGTGGAAGAGTGGCGTTGCTGTCAGCAGTAATGAATCGTCTCCAGTTGGTTCAGAAGTCGGCAGCCAGGTTTCCGGCGGGGACGAGGAAATCAGCACATATTACTCCCGTGCTGGCATAATTACACTGGCTTCCTGTGGTCTTTGGGGTGAAATTTAAAGTCCTCTGCTTTGTCTACCGGTCACCATGTGGTAGTGCTCCACCATACTTGGCAGCACTATTAACACAAAACACCCCATCACGATCTCTACGCTCGGCTGAGCTGGAGCTACTGGCTGTTCCTCACTCCCGGTATGGATCTAGAGGAGGTCAGGCTTTCCAGGTCTTGGCTTTTTCCCTCTGGAATGAGCTGCCTCTCAGCATCAATCAGTTACCCTCACTGCATATCTTCAAGAATCGATAGAAGACTCATTTTTATCGATTGGCTTTGTGCTTCTTATCCTTCTTTATACATAATATATATATATATATATATATATATATATATATATATATATATATATATATACACGTATATATATATACATATACATACGTATATATATATATATATATATATATGTATATATTTATACGTATGTATGCATATACGTATATTTACATATGCATTTACATATATAAATATATGTATATGCATACATACGTATAAATATATACATATATATATACGTATGTATATGTATATATATATACGTGTATATATATATATATATATATACGTGTATATATATATATATATATATATGTATATATATATATATATACGTGTATATATATATATGTATATGTATATATTTATATATACATATATAGATATATATATATACACGTATATATATATATATATATATATATATATATATATATGTATATATATAATAATATATATATATATATATATGTATATATATAATAATATATATATATATATATATATATATATATATATATATATATATGTGTGTGTCTGTGTGTGTGTGTGTGTGTGTGTGTAACTTGTTTCTTCTGGGAATAAAGGAATTCATTTAAATGAGTTCCTCTGTGGTGGACCTTGGAGGAAAGACTGTTATTGTTTATTTTATTATTATCTCTGTCAGGGCTACAGTCCAGCTGGTGTGAGGAAGCATGCTCTGATTGAAGGGACTACGTGTAGACTCCCAGTCCATTGTGAGGGGAAAAGTTACTGTAGGATGTGTCACAGCCAGGGTAAGTTTACCTGGCTGTGCATTTGACCTGTGGGATCTCAAAATCAGGCCATGCATGACGTTACAGTGCCTATAAGTAATGGAAGAAGACATTTGTAAGGTAAGTCACACATTACATTCTGAACCGAAAGTTCAGAGCTGAACCGTTCCGTTCTGCTTGTTTCGGATCGTCCAGGAACTCCCGAGACGGCCTGAACAATCAACTGAAAACATGAAACAGCCCTGTGAGGTTTTAGGGTCAGCGGTGGGATTAATGAGTCCGAAGGTTCAGGAAGTGCTTCATCAGAACAGATAAAAGGTGGGGGGACGGGCCGGTTCTTGTTTAACCCAGTGAGACTGAAACTCTGAGAAAAGGAGAAGATGGCAGCAGGCCAACGCCCGCCGCAGTTCGGCCATATTGTTGTTATTACCTCATTAAGAGGTCGGACTGCCTCCCGCTGTTTGGTTGGAAGCCAGCTGAGTTTGGCAGAACGCCCGGATCAAACCGCCCCTGGCAGCCAATCAGAGAAGAGAACAGCCAGACTGTGAAAGTATCTGAGTACTTACTCAGATTATTAACATACAGCAGCAGCAGATTTATGCTCAGAATCTCTGACACGTTTCATTTAGGCTCATTTTAGAAAAACACACATTTGAGCTGTTTTTAACTTAGTGATTTTGGCTCTCATCCAGAAAGGTTTGGACCCTCCTTCAGTCCTGGTCCGGTCCCAGACTTCACAGGACCCTGGGTCTGGGTCAGGACTCCTACACACACACACACACACACACACACACACACACACACACACACACACACACACACACACACACACACACACACACACACACACACATTCCTGCAGAGGAATGTTCGTCACTCATTCATTTAAGTCAGGCATGTGGCAGCAGGGAAACACCTAAAACATGCAGGACAGCAGGGCATTGAGGACCAGGCTTGAGAATCCCAACTTCATAGAGTCACTCTGACACCTGCTGGTCACATCAGATCATTACAGCTAATCTCCTTCATGTAATAGAAGCGGGATTTGTCACCAGCTGTTAAAATTCCAGCAATGTTCTAACTTTCCTGCTAAAGGTGATCAGGAATCACCACTAAGCTGTCACTAAACCACAAACTCTTTAGTCCGGGTTGGATCCGTAAAACTAGACGTAAAATGTGTTATGAACCCCTGATATTGTGTGGTGTAAAATGTTCTTTTTGATATTATTTGTATTTTTTGTAATGTTCTGACTGTAAATGAAGGTTTGTAAAATAAAAAAGTTGCAAGGGGGATCTTCTGCCCACAGGGGGCGATAGAGGCTGGGTGGCCTTTCACTAACCTTCTAAAGAGTCATTCTAGCACGAACTGGCTCAAGAAAATGATTTAAATAAGAAAAAGTATCTATTCAATGCTTGTTTTAGCTGTTTTTTCTGAATAGATTTTTTTTTAGCTTTTGAATCTTCAAACTCTCGACGGGCTATGAACGCAGCACGTTCTCGTGTGTTTCTGACGTCATTACGTAGTTAGAAGTAAACTTCCTGGTTGGATTGTCAACAAAGCGGTGTCGGGTTACACGTAGTGGGACGTGTCTGAAGGAAAATCCGGTTCTGTTCCGGTACCGGTTCAGAACTCGATCCGTTCAAGAGTCTCGTCTACTTGCGTCGAACTTCTTTTCAGATATGAAAATGACTTTTCGTCGACTTTTGTCGTCGATTATCGTGTCTTTATGTTGGCTGTTTGTGTTCGTTGTGGAGGAAGCGGTGACCAACAACGTCACCGCGGCGCCCGACGCCACCGTGAAGCCCTCCAGCCAGGGGAACTCCACGAGCGCCCGCCCGGTGATGACTTTCGACGGCTCCCATGTGAACAGCTCCATGATCCAGAGGGCCCTGTTCGTCCTCATAGGCATCACGATGATCGGAGTTCTCTACTTCCTCATCCGAACTGTGCGGTAAGAACCTCCGACGGGATTCAAACCCACAACCAGCTCAGGTTCTCACAGATGGCCACCCGGGAACGGAGGGCTGTTAAAAGGCACGAATGGAGTTTGGCCTAAAGGGAAGTTCCTCAAACAAAGATCCTTAAAGTTTTAGATTTTATTGTTCCAAAGCTGATAAATGAGTCCAAATGTTTAAAATCTCTCCACAGATTAGTTCATGGACCCCAAACCACTGAGATTAAGATTAGAATTAGAAACAAAACACCGATATCAACATGAAAGGAAAATTCTGGAAGTCAAAAGCTGGTTGAAAATAGTTTATGAATTTAATAAACTCTACAAAAGTAAATTTAAGTCAGTGTAGTAAACGTTGTTTTTAGGTGAAGTAACATTCGTGTATTTAGTTGCTAAAGAATACCAGAATTCGTCATTTCTGGAAAACAGCTTCCAGGGTGATAAACAGCATTCCTACATTTAATGATCCTTGTTTCTAAACTGAGCAGCTGTGGTGATCTTCCAGAGGTCCGGACGCCTTTGTTAACCGGGTCTGGACGTATACTGGACCCTGTTTCTTGAAGACGTCCACCTGAGCACGTCCAAAGGGAGGACTCTGGTGCCCGGAGTGTCCGGGTTCTCCGGAGAGCTGCTCTCCTCGTCTGCATCTGATTTAATTTTCTGAATGACCGGATCACTCCTCGCTGTACCGGACTCTCTGAGGTGACCCGGGTTCTGGTTGAAGGCTGCCTGGATGTTGTGTTTGGGGAAATTCTTGCGGGTCCACAAGTCTTCCATGTGCGTTGGCCTGTTGATGCTCTCCCCACTTCCCCAACCAGGAGGAAACATCTGGTTCTGAGTTTCGACACACCCTGGTGATGCGATGGTTTCCCACAACCACTTCTGTCTTTTATCAGAGACTGAGAGGAGTCGATGTTAACGGCCAAAGATCACCTTTTAGTCACTTTGTTGTCGTTCTCGTCTCGGCTGTGAGAAACATTACGGTAATCTGGATTATACTGATTTGAAAACTTTCCTGTCTTCCCGTTAAAGCCAGATGATATTCTGCTGATGGACTCATCCCCACGGCGCCACGTTTCTCCAGATCGGCTTAATACTTGTTGCAGCTGGAAGGGTGACAACGTTCTGATTAGCTCACATTTATCTTAATCCAGATTACGCCCTCAGGTGACGACATGTGTTAAAGATAATAAATGCTAAATGGCATTCTTATGGTTCTACAATCCCCCAAGGCAGCATTCTCTGGTCGGAGTCGGGATTGAACCTACAACCTTCCGGTTACTGGACGACCCGCTGTACCCCCTGAGCTGCTGTCCCGTCATAACGCAAACGCTGTTCCAGAACCTTCTGTAGTCTCTGTGAAAACGTCATATTTAACAAGAAGAAGAAGAAAGTATCATTTCTATAGCGATAAAAACTCACAAGGCGTTTCACAAAAACAAAAAATGTAAAAATATAAAAAAGCATTCTAATGAGCTTTGAAAGAAAAGCGTCTGGACTGCCCCCTGCAGATGTGAACCAGCTACTAGTTGCTAACAGAAGGGAACATCTCTTTATTGGGGTCATTTTGGTGTCAACACATTCACCACAGAAGCAAAGAAGAATTAAAATAAAGAAGAATAAATGATTTAGAAGTTGTGATGAAGTCGTTTTGTCTGGAGTCGAGCTGCTCTGGCCCTCAGGTGGACCGGTATGTTTACAAACCCAGATTCTGGTCTTGGACCCGTCAGCGGTTTCGCTCTCAGACTTACTCACGCATTTTGGTTCATGCTGCGGTTCTGCAGGTCTTTAAACTCATCATTAAAGGCTGGAAACCAACTGAACCCCGTCATCTGTTCAGACCTTCGGCCGGTAATCCAGTGGGATGAATACTGCCATCTTTGTTCACCCATGTCTGTTTTCATGCATCTTTCTATTGCGACTTGCTCCGTGGCGTTATCAGAGTTTCCCCGGTGAACTGGGAGCGTTAAGCAGAATGTTTGATTTTTAACTCGTTCGCTGCCGGCCGTTTCCTGATCAGAAAGCCCTTCACATTTCCAGCGTTATCCATTCTTTCATAATCCGTTGTTGAATTGTGATCTGCAGAAGCTTTTCCGGTTCGCGCCTCACTTCTTTTTACAGCAGCGGCCAAAAATGATCTCCTAACACATGGATTTCTGCTTCCTGATCACGTGACATGTGACGTACGCAGATGAAGATTGGCTTTAGAGCTGAGATGTTTGTTCTCACGGTGTGGGGGCTCGTCCGACACCCACACAGTAAAAAATATGCCATTGACGACTTTAGTCGTCAATGGCAGTGAATGAGTTAAAAATAATTTCGGCCGATATAGAATAAATTGAATTTGTCAGCCCGATATATCGGTCGGCCTCCACCCTCATCCCGCTCTCCACCGACTGTACAGCCTGTTGCTGTAGAACGTCGGTCACCTTACTAGAAGGTACCAGAAGGTAGCACCTGAGGGGGATTAAATAACCCAGAAGTCGTTGGCGTCGTCTTCCTCCGCTTATCTGGGTCCGGGTCGCGGGGGCAGCATCCCAACTAGGGAGCTCCAGACCGTCCCCTCCCCGGCCATCTCCACCAGCTCCTCCGGCAGGACCCCAAGGCGTTCCCGGACCAGATTGGAGATGTAACCTCTCCAACGTGTCCTGGGTCGACCTGGGGGCCTCCTGCCGGCAGGACATGCCTGAAACACCTCCCCAGGGAGCCATCCTGACCAGATGCCCAAACCACCTCAACTGGCTCCTTTCGACCCGGAGGAGCAGCGGTTCTACTCCGAGTCCCTCCTGAATGTCCGAGCTCCTCACCCTATCTCTAAGGCTGAGCCCGGCCACCCTACGGAGGAAACTCATTTCGGCCGCTTGTATCCGCGATCTCGTTCTTTCGGTCATTACCCAAAGCTCATGACCATAGGTGAGGATTGGGACGTAGATCGACCGGTAAATCGAGAGCCTGGCTTTCTGGCTCAGCTCCCTCTTCACCACGACAGATCGGCTCAGCGTCTGCATCACTGCAGACGCCGAACCAATCCGCCTGTCGATCTCCCGATCCCTCCTACCCTCGCTCGTGAACAAGACCCCGAGATACTTAAACTCCTCCACTTGAGGTAGGACCTCTCCCCCGACCCGGAGTTGGCAAGCCACCCTTTTCCGGTAACCCAGAAGTGGTAAATAAAATGAAGCTTTTATTTAAGAAATATAAATAAAATATATTTGATCTGATCAAATAATTAGATTGTTCATTTGAGCCCTCCCACTGTGCAAAGACCCAGTTTGGACGTCCTACAGACGGGGTCTGGTCCGACAGACTCAATGCGACGTTGACTGTTTGCAGGGCTAGTTATAATTATTTAAACTTTTATTCATCCATAAATACATAAATACCATAAAATCCTAACTCTAGCAGCTCTGTGGTTCCTGACTCATGTTTCTGTAATGATGATGATGATGATGTCATCATTAGGCTGAAGAAACCCAGCCAGAGGAAGAAGTACGGTCTGCTGTCCAACTACGACGACTCGGTGGAGATGGAGGCAGTGGAGAGCGAGGAAGACGACACGCTGTACGAAGCTCGCAGCCTCCGCAGGTCAGAGGTCAACAGGCACTGAACCAGAACCCAAATGGATTCTGAAAAAAGCAGATTTTCACTTTTTCTTTTGTTTTTCTTTATTGGTTTAATTCTTCTGTTAATCAGCAACGTTTCTCATGCAAAACTGCTAAAGAAAAATTGTTTAAAACGTCTTTAAAATAGTCAGAAATGTTCAAATTACGTTTTCTAAAGAGATAAATTAATTAGGTCAAATAAAATATACACTCAACAAAAATATAAACACAACACCTTTGTTTCTGCTCCAATTTTTCATGAGATAGACATAAAGATCTAAAATTCATTCCAGATACACAATATCACCATTTCTCTCAAACATTTTTCACAAATCAGTCTAACTGTGTCATAGTGAGCACTTCTGCTTTGCTGAGATAATCCATCCCACCTCACAGGTGTGCCACATCAAGATGCTGATCCGACATCATGAGTAGTGCACAGGTGTACATTAGACTGCCCACAATAAAAGGCCACCCTGGAATGTGCAGTTTTGTCTCACAGCAAAATGCCACAGATGCCACAAGCATTGAGGGAGCGTGCAATTGGCACGCTGACAGCAGGAATGTCAACCAGATCTGTTGCTCGTGCATTGAATGTTCATTTCTCCACCATAAGCCATCGCCAAAGGCATTTCAGAGAATATGGCAGTACATCCAAACAGCCTCACAACCGCACACGACGTGTAACCACACCAGCCCAGGACCTCCACATCCAGCAGGTTCACCTCCAAGATCGTCTGAGACCAGCCACTCAAGACAGCTGCTGAAACAATTGGTTTGCATAACCAAACAATTTCTGCACAAACTGTCGGAAACCGTCTCAGAGAAGCTCAACTGCATGCTTGTCGTCCTCATCGGGATCTTGACCTGACTCCAGCTCGTCGCCGTAACAGACTTGAGTGGGCAGATGCTCACATTCGATGGCATCTGGCACGTTGGAGAGGTGTTCTCTTCACGGATGAATCTTGGTTTGCATTGTTCAGGGCAGATGGCAGACACAGTGTGTGTGGCATCGTGTGGGTGAGCGCTTTGCTGATGTCAGTGTTGTGGATCGAGTGGCCCATGGTGGTGGTGGGGTTATGGTATGGGAAGGCATCTGTTATGGACGAAGAACACAGGTGCATTTTATTGATGGCATTTTGAATGCACAGAGATATCGTGATGAGATCCTGAGGCCCATTGTTGTGCCGTACATCCATGAACATCACCTCATGTTTCAGCAAGATAATGCACGGCCCCATGTTGCAAGGATCTGTACACAATTGTTGGAAGCTGAAAATGTCCCAGTTCTTGCATGGCCAGCATACTCACTGGACATGTCACCCGTTGAGCATGTTTGGGATGTGCTTGACCGGCGTATATATCCAACAACTTCGCACACCCTGGAATGTGCAGGTTCTGTGCACACCTGTGGACCAACATTCCGCAGGCCACAACTGACAATCTGATAAACTCTATGTGAAGAAGATGTGTTTCACTGCATGAGGCAAATGGTGGTCACACCAGAAACTGACCGGTTCTGAGTCCCCAGACCCCCAATAAAGCAAAAAACTGCACATTCCAGGGTGGCCTTTTATTGTGGGCAGTCTAAGGTACACCTGTGCACTACTCATGATGTCTGATCAGCATCTTGATGCTGCACACCTGTGAGGTGGGATGGATTATCTCAGTAAAGCAGAAGTGCTCACTATCACACATTTAGACTGATTTGTGAACAATGTTTGAGAGAAATGGTGATATTGTGCATCTGGAATGAATTTTAGATCTTTAAGTCCATCTCATGAAAAATCAGAGCAGAAACAAAGGTGTTGCGTTTATATTTTTGTCGAGTGTAGTTATTTCTGTTTTTCTAACAATCTAAAAACATTTTAGTTGTTAAATAAAAACATAAAATTGTTGCTGAATCTTTTAAATATAATATCTGACGGTTAGGGTTAGATACATAAAGTCAGATTTGTGTGAATGTGTGTTTGATATTCAGAAAAAGAATGATTTCTGATGAACCGTTCTGCGGCAGAGCAGCCGTCGACAGCTGCGGAGAGTTTTATTGATCAGAGACGTAGGAATTTAATCTGATCATCGACCCGGTCTGTGTTTCCAATGCCTCTCTGCTCCAGATGAGCACTGCTCTTTGATGGACCCGACCAGAACACCGGGTGATTGAGAACAACGGACCAAAGAGTCTCGGAAGACAAAAACCAAACCTTCAAGCTGCAGGACGCCGCAGAGCGGGACGACCACCAGGAGGAGTTTGTCGGTGGAAACAGACTTTGTGGATCCTCACGAGGCCAAATCTTTCTCTTTACTAGTTCAGAGTCTCCGTTGTTGTGTTTTAGTTCCTGAGCTTGTCTGCGCTCATGGTTGTGCTGAACTACTGTAGAAGCTCTGAAGGTTCTGTTCACACGAGATGGGACCGATCCATCAGGACTTGACCTCCTGACAGACTCTGACTCTCCTTCCTGCGCAGATAACAAGTGTTAAAGTCTGCTTTTGGTACTGATGCAGCTGATTTTTCTGGTGTTTTCAACTTTAAAAGGAAACAAAGTTTGTGTAAAAAAAATCACATTTATAATAATTTTTCAGGCTTTGATGTTTCCGCTCTACTAACCTAATTTTGTATTAAAATAAAACAAATAAAGAACTTTATTTCTGAGTTGCTGTTGTACTTGTAATGATTGAATCTGGGCCAGAGAGGCCCGGAGCCCAACAGCCTCCACCAGTGGGACCCTAGAGCCGAGAGGCGTGAGAGAAGAAAGCTCCGCTGTTAACATTTCTGTTGTTGGACTCCCACCCGAACTCCAGAACAGCGTCCATTTGAGGGTCCCTTTTTATTCGTTTTACTCTGACATTTTATTGTCGTTCAATTTGTTTTAATGCTAGTCTTATTATACAGGTCCTTCTCAAAAAATTAACATATTGTGATAAAGTTCATTATTGTCTGTAATGTACTGATAAACATTAGACTTTCATATATATTAGATTCATTACACACAACTGAAGTAGTTCAAGCCTTTTATTGTTTCTAATATCGATGATTTTGGCGTACAGCTCATGAAAACCCAAAATTCCTATCTGAAAAAATTAGCATATCATGAAAAGGTTCTCTAAACGATCTATTAACCTAATCATCTGAATCAACTAACTCTAAACACCTGCAAGGTTCATTACTCAAAACCACAATCATGGGTAAGACCGCCGACCTGACTGCTGTCCAGAAGGCCATCATTGACACCCTCAAGCAAGAGGGTAAGACACAGAAAGAAATTTCTGAATGGATAGGCTGTTCCCAGAGTGCTGTATAAAGACACCTCAGTGGGAAGTCTGTGGGAAGGAACAAGTGTGGCAGAAAACGCTGCACAACCAGAAGAGGTGACCGGACCCTGAGGAAGATTGTGGAGAAGGACCGATTCCAGACCTTGGGGGACCTGCGGAAGCAGTGGACTGAGTCTGGAGTAGGAACATCCAGAGCCACCGTGTGCAGGAAATGGGCTACAGGTGCCGCATTCCCCAGGTCAAGCCACTTTTGAACCAGAAACAGCGGCAGAAGCGCCTGACCTGGGCTACAGAGAAGCAGCACTGGACTGTTGCTCAGTGGTCCAAAGTACTTTTTTTGGATGAAAGCAAATTTTGCACGTCATTTGGAAATCAAGGTGCCGGAGTCTGTAGGAAGACTGGGCAGAGGGAAATGCCAACATGCCTGAAGTCCAGTGTCAAGTACCAGTCAAACCTGTTGGCACTCTGCCAGCTGACACAGCCATCCGGCTCCTTAAGAACATCCGTCTTACACGCAACGAACCTTCCTGCCTGTTGTGACCTGGAGACAACTCGAGACCGGACTGGTCGCACCGCGGTTAATCTACGAACTTCAGTGCCTTGAGCTCCACCAGACTTCCTGACATTCCGGATCTGACGGGGGTCTCCGGACACAACAGATTGCGTCTGATGTTTTATTAATAATTAACTCTCTAGTTTACAGCAGACAACAAATTCTTTCACACCTAGAATTCACAATCTCTTTCAGATACAAAGGTTCTGATACACACCTACTTCTCACCACACCACCAACACACACTCATCACATATCGTTATTGATAGCTTGTCATGTATTATCATTAGTTTAGAAAAGAATAAAATTCCTTTTAACTACATACTTGACTCTGCTGAATTAATACGAAGTGTGTTTATGGTCCCTGAACAAGAAAATAATCCTAAACTCTTCTGGTTTAACATTCAAAGATCAGGTTGATATTCTATATTTATATAGAATCATCCCATCTTATTGGTCATATTTAAATATGCAGTCGTTACACTATAAAGGGTGACGCTACAGAGATCACGGTGGCGAGTGTGAAGAGGAGATATCGGATGACTGATGACACAGTTTGTGTAACCAGATAGTCGTAACTGTTTGCAGGTTGAATGAAAGCTGCTACGCAGACCTGCTTCCTTTCTCAGGTAGTAATGCATTCATGTCCAGCCCAGAAACCAGATCGTAGGTCTGAAGGAATGTGGTTGGAAACAAGGTAGTGATCTAAAGACATTATGCAACTGTCCCAGGGACGGGGACAGCACGTGGGTCAGAACAACAGAACAACAAAAACACAGAAGATGGGTAAGTGAAGAGGTTGAGATAAGGAGATGTGGACCCTGGACCGTGATTAGGGATAAAGGAGTTTACATGCTAGGTCTTTCATGGGATGTGGTGATTTCAGGGGGGTCAATAAATCAATGTCCTCCAAACCGAGCCCACATTTTCACCAAGCTGATTTCTAGTTCCTGCACGAGCTCCAGCCAGTTTACGGTTCAGTTTCATGAATGCATGAGTCTGAGATGTTCCAGCTTGATCTAATCCTTCATTTGCCCAAGGAAGTTTGGCCAATTTCTCCCAACAGCTCCAGAAACATTTGATACACCAGGACTCCACAAGCTCCAAAGTGCAGAAACCCGGTAATCATGAATCCAAATATAGAAACGTCTTCTTAATACTCTTTCTAAAGCATCACCAGCATCATCATTCGGTAGGCCAACCGGGTGTCACGTTGTGGGCTGGAGGAGTTGGACCCAACATGCAGACACCCAGAACGACACGAGGCAGGAAAGGATGTAAAAGTTAACATTCTTTATTTAGAACGAAGCCAAAAACCTAGCAGCAGAGCCGGATTAACGCAACGGCAAAGTCGGCACGTGCCTAGGGCCGGATTGGCTGAATGGGGCCCAGACAGAGGGACAAAATTAAAAATAAATAAATTATAATAAAATGTACAAATGTCCTATGATAGAATTTGTAGATAGGACTCCTATCTACAGTTTATTTTAATATTTATTCATTAACTAAAAATAGTGACGATGTTTATCTTAACCACAGACCGTTACATTAGCTACGTCACATTAACGCCAGCCCATGACTGTAGCCTACAACTTGGGCGCCACCCAATCAAGGACGTCAGAGAAGCGGTCAGAGTCGGAGCGGGACTCAACAACGCTAGCAGCTGTTTTTGAGTAGGCTAACTTTCACGATGCTTTCGGGTGCGGCAAAACGTAAAAAGAAAAAAAATGAAGAGGAACAAAAGAAGAGACGGCGGGGGCTTTACAGAAGTTTCTGTCGGGCTGCTCGGGCAGCCGTCCGACAGCTGTGAACCTGCTCGAGTCAGCAGAGCCAGAGGCCGGGCCCGAGCAAGACCCGGAGGAGACACGACCCAAAGATGTGGCGGGATATGCGGCGGAAGACGCTGTGGCGCCAACACCGTCAACATCAACGCCGTCACAGAAGGACGAACTGGAAGAACAGCAGCCAGACAGAAGTGAGCCCAATCTAGTCTTACAGCAGGAGCCGCTAGACCCAGAAAGGGTGTTAACAAGCTACTCGTCTGATCCGGCAAAGTGGTACCAAACTGATGACAGGATGCGTGAGTACTTTGCACTAAACCATCCCTCTCAAAATATTGGATATTCAAAAAATGCAGCCTGCCTAGTAGGGCACGAAGCCAAAAACCTAGAGACCCAAGAGAGGGGGCGACAAACTACGCAGACAAGGACGATGGACCAACAGCACATTGACACGCAGACAGGGTTTTATACACAGGGGCAGGATGCTTGGGAGATGGCCCGCAGCTGCGTGCAGTCGTTCTAATGTCCGTCTCACCACCAGCGTCGGATACCAACGCTCTGGGACGGTGCGTCATCAGTGTGTCCCTGATCGTCGTCTCCTGACGTGCTGGGGTATCCCGAATCGTCATATACTGAGGCTTGGTCTCACGCGTCGTATTTTGACGCTTTGGGTGTGAGAATGTGTTGACTGGGGAACACAAGAGGGGGGCGCAGGATGCAGACCATGACACTGGGTGAGCAAAGTGCTTGGAACCATCCTCTCATCTGACCTCAAGGTCAAAGCCTCTGCAGCTCTTGCATGTGGTATGAGACGCAACAACTCATCAGACGTGGACTGTCTGACTAGCAGACCCTGTAGCATCTTCTAAGCGGTGATGTCTGAAGTCAAAGAGAACCACGACTCTTTGAGATTCCAGAAGCCGCTTTATCCAGTGACATCACCACTTTGGCTGCCTTTCCTCTGGACCGCTCAAGAGCTGCCGTCCGACGTGGGTGTGGTAGATCTGCTCACTGGCACCAGACGGTTCTTCATGGATGTTCTCTAGCTCATTAAACCACACAGTCAGACTTTTTTACAACCCAGACATCACAAGATCTCTCAGATACTTAATAATGTTTACTACAAACATCTAGCCTACATTCGTCATTTCATTCAATTCTGTAATCTTGTCCAACCATCATTCATCATAATTTGTCACGGATAACAGTTATGGTCCATTCCCATCTGTACCGGGCCGACCCGGTACAGATGGGAATGGACCATTAGTGTAGAAACACAGAATTAAAACCATTTTTATAAACTCTATCCTTGACTCTGTCTAAGTTAAAATGAGGTGTGTGTTTTCACTCTAAGGTAATATTAAATCAAATAATTAAAGACCAATCAGAAGCTACACCCATCCACGCTACATGTGTAAAAAAAAAAAACAACAAGAAAATGGATTACGAATAAAAACAGAAGATTTTCTCTGCTTGATGCCGATGATCTGACCCTTCTCGCACAGACTAACATCTTCTCCACGACCACCAGATGTGTCCGTCCACACGGCTGGTCGGGAGATGAGAAGCGGCTCATTGCACCAGTTGGGTTAAATAACTTGTTGCAGCTGAAAGATAATCGCCCTGCAGTAATTATCCGATAGGAGCCTCCCACCTGTTTGTTAGTTATCCAGGTGGAGACTTGTCTAGGGCCGGGCGGTGTGAATAGGGTTAGGGCACATGTGTCAGACACAAGGCCCACAGGCCAGATGCGGCCCGCGGAGCATTTTTATGTGGCCCGTGAGATAAATATCAAAAATATATTAAAACTGGCCCGCTGGTCGATTTTACCGCAAAGACTTCAACTCCCATGACGCTTTGCGGCGTCAGCGCGGAGCCGACGCGCCCCCTCCTTTGTGTTTTTTTCCAGTGTCTGCAGCTCTGTGGTCGTGTTTCCTCCCCGACACACAACGACGTGGTCAAGCTGCTCAGACATGTTCATCAGCACAAACCTATGTGAGCACCTGTTGTCATCTAATGTTGTCGTTATTATGATGAAGATGAACAAAACAACAGGAGTCTCCTCCTCAGCTCAGATCAACCCCATGATGCAGGTATCTGGCTGGAACAGGTGAGCATCACAGTAAACCAGTGGAGCAAACTGAGCTTTAAATATGTTGGTTTTATGCTCTTTTTCTGCTCCAAAACATGAAAGTTAACAGGTGAGATGTTGCATTTTCATTTAAGATAAAATGATATTTTTATTTTGTTGTTGGCCCGTGAGAAAAGATTTAACCTACAGTAAACAGGAAGTGGAAAGGCTGCAGATAGATGAATAGAATAGAAAATCCCTTTATTGTTCCTCAGTGGGGAAAGCTAGACGTCACAGCAGCGATGACACGTATTACAGGAGAAAAAAGGAGAATAAAAATAAGAAAAATGAATAAACAAGAAAACATAAATCCTGAATAGATTTTAAAAATGCTGATTTTACCACAAGTAACGAATACCACTGATGCCTTTTATTTAAACCTGACTTGCTCGTGTGTAATTTGGTTATTCCACATTCAGTGTTAATGCAGAAATAAGTTTGTTTCCAACTTTAAAGGTTCAAAATTGCATTTATGTTGATAAAGAAAATGTGCAAATTTGCGTCACTTTTTCAAAAAATATTAAGTTTGGCCCTCGACTCCGTCCCAGAGTTTCATTTCGGCCCCGTGTGAGTGTGAGTTTGACCCCCCTGGGTTAGGGTTAAGGAAAGATTAGTCCTGTTAGCTACGTTTGATTATAAACTGTTCAATGTAGACGTCTAAGTCCATGACTACTTTTTATACAGTTTCTAAGTTCAGCTGCATTAATTTCATCAAGTGTTGAAATAAACCTTTGATGTAAATGAAACGTATAATCCCAATGTTGTTTTAAAAATGACGCGAAACTACTTGAAATTTCTACTGTCCAGCTTGAGACCTGCCTCTAACTAGTCGATATCGACTTGAGACTCAAAGGCTCACCTCTGGCTACACTGATGCCGCGTGTAGAGGAAGAGACGGTGAGGAGGGATTTTTGAGACTGATGTAGTCCCTCTGTGTCCAGCAGGAGGCAGCAGAGCAACAACTTTCAGGACAGGAAGTGAAATAAAGAAATCTGAACTCCCTGTAAGACTAAACTATCCTGATTACTTCTGTTGATAATCTGGAGCTTTTCCTCGTTGACTCTTGTTCTCAGAGTTCAGACATGTCTGCTGGCAGCAGCCTGACATCTGAGTTTCTGTGCTCCATCTGGACGTGTTCACAGATCCAGTCGCCACACCATGTGGACACAACTTCTGTAAGACCTGCATCTCCCAGCACTGGGACGGTAGCAAGAGCTACCGGGGTCCCGTCTGTAGAGATGAGTTCAAGATGAGACAGGAACTGGCAGCAAACGCCTGATTCAGAGAGAAGGTCGATCAGGTCAAACGTCAGAAAGGCGGCAGCAAGCTGCCAACCAGAAGTTCCCTGTGGCGTCTGTCCTGGAAGCAGACTGAATGTCCGGGAGCACTCGAGCCAGAGCAGACGACTGGAGCTCAAAGAGTCGATGAAGATCAGTAAAGATGCTGCCGACAGACAGAAAGCAGAAGGTGTTCGGGTCTTCACTGGTCTAATGGAGTCTGCTGAGAGACGCCTGAAGGAGCTCATGAAGGAGATCGAAGACAAACAAAAACCACTGAGAAACAGGCTGAAGACCTCATCGAAGATCTGGAACAGGAGATCTCTGAGCTGATGAAGACAAGCTCTGAGGTGCAGAGGCTCTCACGCTCTGGTGGCCACCTCCTCCAGAGCTTCAGCTCCCTCAAAGCTGCTCCACCCACCGGGAACTGGAAAGAGGTCAGAGTTCATCCATCATTAGATGAGGCACAGAGATATGGAAGCACCCCGTGGACTGGTGCTGCCTATTGGAGATGGCGTAGCAGCAGGCTGCCATCTTGGATGGGTCTCCATTTGCCTTCAGTGCATTAATTTCTACCGAGGAAGTCGTTTACCCAACTAAAAAACACATTTTATCATGCTTTGACCATAAAATCAGACATGAGGTATGGCACGATAATACAATTATAAACATCCATCCATTTTCTTAACCCGCTTGTCCACTCAGGGTCGTGGGGGCTGGTGCCTATCTCCAGCAGTCAACGGGCAAACAGGCGGTGTACACCCTGGACACGTAGCCAGGGCAACACACACATGCCTAAGGATAATTTAGACCAGTTAACCTGACAGTCATGTATCTGGACTGTGGGAGGGAGCCGGGTATCGGGAGGGAACCCATGCATGCAGAGGGAGAACATGCAAACCCCTGGCAGAAAGACCCCAGGCCGGGATGCGAGCCCAGGACCTTCTTGCTGCAAGGCAACAGAGCTAACCACCGTGCAACCCAAAATTATAAATATAATAAAATGAATGAAAATATACAATCCCAGCAGGTAGGCTAGAAAAGTCAATAGTAATCCCACGTGATCTGTGTTCAGTAGTGGGCCGGTTGTTGCAACTGTAAGCTGCACGTTGGTCGCTCTGCATTGGCCCAGCTGGGTTTGGAGAGTTAGGAGACCCACCCAATATGGCTGCGAGGCTGGTCTGCTCTCCAGTCCAGTGGGGCGTGTAGTATTCAGGTCTATGGTGTGTGTGGGAGCTGTGGCTCAGCTGGTGGATGAAGAGGCTCCAGCAGGGATTCTTGATCCTGACACAGCACATCCTGCAGCTGGAGGGGAAGAGCCTCTGATCTGCCTCACCGCTGCCGCTTCTCTGATAAACTCCAGCGGTTATTCAGCCCAGGACCGACTGATCTGAGGGATTCAGGTCCTGCTGTGGAGAGGCGAGGCTGGAAACCTCCTCAGAAACGCGTCAGCACTTCAGCTCAGCTGGATTTCTGTTCAGCCAGACCAGAATCATCACTTTAGGATGTTTTTGGTCATTCTGCGTGTTTTTCTTCAGCCTCCCACTAATCACCCATTCACCTGTTTTCTCAGTCAGCACATCACTAACTGGATGTTTTTATCATTTTAGTTTTTCTGTTGAATCCATAAAACATTAAAATCCATCATGATGTGGACCATTTTAAACTCGTGGGTTTTAAATAATTTATTATTTCTAAAAAAAACACCAAAACTCTCTTTAACGTTTAGTTTGAATCATTTTCTGATCAAAGTTGTAAATCTGGAATTTGATGATTGTGAAACAAAAATAAATAAAAAGAATCAGAACCTGATTTTCTGAGTTTTATTTCCTCCCAAGACTTAAAATAAATAAATAAATAAATAAATCTTTAATCTACATACGGACCTGAGAAGAAGTTCCAAACCACCAACCTGACAGCAGCTCCAAAAGCCTGGTTCTGGTGGCGGTCTGGGTCTGGATCAGGGTTCTGATGGGTTCTAGGGAACACCTGTGTGATGTCACACAGGTGAACCAGAACTAAACCGAACCCGGAACCCAGACTCGGGTATAAAAAATACTTTAGCTTCTCTACTGTAGAGGTCAAAGGTCAGATCCAGGTGGACTCAGGTCCAGTTCTGCCAGCCGGACCATGTGTACCCTGAACTAAAACCAGCTGAGGTTCTGTGGGATCTTGCTGTAATAGACCGCTAGCTCTCACAGCAGCAGAACCGGCTCCGTACTTCCTGTTAGAACCGTCTGTGGGCCTGAAGCTGACGAGGAGCTAAGGTCCATGTCCTTCTGCCGTCCTGTAACTGCTGAGGGTGGACGGACCACTTAGGGACAATGTGGGAATCCAGCGGTCCAGCGGGTGAAACAGCAGTGAGCTGTCCTCACCTGGTCTCACCTGGACGGTGGACGTCTGCAGGGCGTCCTCACCTGGTCTCACCTGGACGGTGGAACCAGACGGTAGACTAAATGAAGGTGTTGATGGGTCACGGTTAGGGTTAGGGTCAGATGATTTCAGTTGTTTGTCTCCATCAGGATGTTCCTGTGTGAGCGTCAGAGGAGAGTTTCCCACAGTACGGTCTGCCAGGAACATCCCACTGATGGGGGGGGGGGGGGGGGCTGGAACGGTAACAAGCCAATGATGAGTGGGCGTGGCCATACAGACTGATACACATCTCAGCCAAGCAGAGAGAGACGATAAGAACACAACGGTTCCCAGAGGAGCTGAGGGGCGTGTTTCCATTAACCCGAGCTGACAGGAGGGTCAGCGTGAGACTCTAGATCCTCTCACTTCCCACCTTCCTCTCCACCGACACCAGCCCAGAACCTTGGATCAGAACCTAAACCCACTAGATCAGTGGCCACCAACCTGGTGCCCCCAGGAACCACTGAAGGTGGCCACAGGCATTTTCTACAAACAGCTCAAGACTAAAATAAAGGAAAGAGGAGGATTTGTGATATTTCTAGGTCAAAGGTCGCTGCTGTTTAAATCTGCAGCCCCTCGGGTGGCTTCGTACCCACGAAGGAGCTCAGTTTCACAAATGTTGGTGACTCCTGCTCTAAAACCACACCAGTTACTCAGCAGCTTATAAATGACTCAGCATTCTGCCCCAGACGCGCTTTCTCTCACTAGCAGGGAGAATTCACCTGGAGGTCAGAGGTCAGTCTGAGATCCTGGTTCCAGTAGGAGTTCCTGGTTCCAGTAGATGAGATCCTGGTTCCAGTAGATCAGTGTTTGCCAACCGCGGCCCTCAGGGCACACTGACCTGCATGTTTTCCATGTTGCCCTTTTAAACACCAGTGCTTCCCTGCTGCCACACATCAAACTTAAATGAGTGAGTGATTAACTGGCATCTGCAGCACTCGATGCCCTCCTGAGGAGGCAGTTTAAATCGGGTGTGCCGGAGCAGCTTGTAAACAAAATATGTAATTAATGTTATCGCGTGACTGCGTGTGAATCCAGACGAATGCACGAGAGAGTCGGCGGCCCTGAAACCGCTGGATGGACAACTCTCCCCACATGTTTTAAAATTGATGATATAACGTTTCTGCTACGCTAAACGATGACTTCTATGTAGAGCTACAAAGTCCAACTGGGGCAAGAGAGTAGGCCCGCTTTGTGGAGTGGGTGGAGTTTGCAGCTCCTCCAGATTTAAAGAGACAGTACCCAAAAACGGCTGGTTCCCAGACTCTCCTCAGAACAGGGGCAGACGAGGGTCTGTGGAGCAACAATATTGAGGAAATCTGACCAGCGGACTGCAGTTCTACTGTCTGTAGACCCCAACTGAAGGATTTAGATGTAAAAAGGACGAATTTAAAAGGATGATGTGTCTCCTTTAAATGAGTGATCAACAGGCATCTGCAGCACTTGATGTCCTCCTGAGGAGGCAATGTAAACCAGATGTGCTGGAGGAGAGACGTGGAAAACACGCAGGTCGGTGTGCCCTGAGGTCCGGGTTTGAAAACGCCGCACTTGATGAGTTCCTGCTTCCCGTAGCTGACTTCTTGGATCCCGTAGATGAGTTCCTGGTCCCACCCGATGAGTTCCACCATCACAGCAGCGCAGAAAGCTGATCCCAGCAATCGGCACGGCGGTGGAGTGATGATGGTTTGTGCTGATTCTGCAGGACTCTGAGTCCACCATTAGCTCCTCTAGGTGCCAAAGTCTTCTGGAGTCTGATTCGTAGGGTGAGTCCAGCGGTTTGGAGCTTGGACTGAACCGGGTCATTAAACAGAGCCATGACTCAAACTACAGCCGTGGATCTACAACAGGATCGAGATGCTGCAGTCAGAGACCAGACCAGAACCCGACCCCATGTCTGCCAAGCAGAACTCCTCCAGAACCGCGTGAGAGGCTGCTGCAGGAGGTTCTGCTGTAGCAGCAGGCGGACTCGTTGCTGTTCTGGTGTTTCGTGGCTTTTCTCTCTGACTCACAGCATTTTCCCTCCCGTCGGCTCAAACATTTGATCTGATTCAAGGTTTTAAACAGTCTCTAAATCTTGATTTTAGAAGGACAATAAAAGCCGTTCTGAGTCTGAATGAAACGGACTCTCTGGATTTTCTGGAGTCTTGGACTGAGATGAGAGCATCTGTAATAAAAACAGAAGTGAGTGTTTTTCTGTCAACAGCTGATCGGATAAACGTGTCGGTGGAGGAAGGTGGGAAGTGACGAGGATCCAGAGTCTCACACCGACCCTCCCGTCAGCTCGGTGATGGAAACACGCCCCTCAGCTCCTCTGGGACCTGTTGTGTTGTTCTGACTGTCTCTCTCTGATTGGATGAGATGTTTATCAGTCCGTATGGCCACGCCCCCTCATCATTGGCTTGTTAGGAGTGGGACCAACCCCCCCACCAACCCGCCACCCCCAGTGTTTAATCATTTGTTACCAGAAACCTTTGGCAGCTGAAAACATTTTAACTTTTTTATTGTCTGAATTTTTACTGTTTCTCTTCATGTTTTGCGTGTAGATTTAGAGAAAACACGACTTTTCTATTTCTCTACAACCTCAATAAAGATTATTAAAATGATTTATTTTAACCCTTTCATGCACGACTCAAAAGCCTCAATCAGACGTTTCCTCTAACTGTTTGAATTCATCATTAGGCGTGAATACAACTGTTTTCTTGGCCGTGTCACACATCTCGCCACTCAAGAGGCTGAGCTGAGGGAACCATTGTTTCCAGCTACAAGCTAACCAAAGCTAACGGGGGTTTGCAGATACATGCAGTTGAGCAGCTCTGACTCGAAGCAACCATCAACTCATCAAGCTGCTGAATTTCTGTGGTCTCCCTCAGAGAGCTCCACAGGCACAGCCTCAGATCACAGCCAGCAGATTCGGGCCGCACGAGGCCACGCTCCTGCTCCTCCCCAGCGGCTGGAGGACAGCGAGGCTAAAGCCCTGGTGGTGGAGCTGGGATAGCGGGGCTGCCACCGCTGCAGCTCTGTCCGAGAGCCTCCCAGCCCTACCAACGCGTTATATCTCACCCCCCTTTGACCAAGCAGTGGTAAGCCTGGTTTACGCTTTCCGTCAGCTCCACGAGGGACAGAGACGCTTTGCTCTCCGACTTCTCCGTCTCCTGGCGAGCCTGCAAAGCAATTCCCCTCCAGGACAGCAGAGGGCACAGCTGCGGTATCCTGTCATGTATCTGGTCCAAGGTTGGGTTGATATTCAGTTTTTTGTATTTCTGAGAGTTTTTAACACGGACACATTTGTCCCTCATTGCCCTCCACCTCTAAACCCACGTTTCCCCTCGTCTCCGTCTACAAGTAAAACACTTGCGTGTCTTGTTACTCCTCCAGTCACGGGTGGATAAACATTCATACTTTTAGGGTTCTCCCACAAGGCTTTCTTCAAGCTGCTCCGTGTCTCCTGCTAGAAAGAAAGCTTCAGCTTTCTTTATGTTTTTGTGAGCACACTGGCGGTGTTGTTGACAAAATCGATGTTCTGACCAATCACAAGCTTGCATTCTCGGTCTCCTTCGACGGATGTTTAGAAAAGTGGGCTCGAGTCCCTGCTGGAGAGCCCTTGCAAGAAGGCGTTTTGTGTCTTCGTACCGTCGCACACACACAGAAGCATCAGGCTTTAAGTTAAACGTGTAGCATTTTTACATTTAACCAGCAAAATATAGTACAGGAATATGAGTTTGCCGTATTTACCGATAACAGCGCGCCCTTTTTGTCTGAATAATTCCATGATTAACATCCAAACACGAACACACAGAGGACACAAATAATGTTCAGAGCAAAAATGGCCCAACATTTATTAACGTGAGGCTGGAACCTTCCCTGGAGCTAGCCACTAGCGCTAGCTCTGACAGCTAATGCTAGCTCTGATGGTCCTGCTTGGACAGTAGCTCAGGAGGTAGAGTGGGTTGTCCAGTAATCAGAAGGTTGCAGGTTCAATCCTGGCTCCCAGCGGAGAATGCTGCTGTTGTGTCCTTGGGCACACTTAGCCCACCTTGTCTGCTGGTGGTCAGATGGACCGGTGGCGCCGGGGCTCGGCAGCCTCACCTCTGTCATTTCACCGCTGGGCGGCTGTGGCTACACCATCAGTGTGTGAATGTGTGTGTGAATGAGTGAATGATTCACTGTAGTGTAAAGTGCTTCATTGTTTATTATTTTGGAGTTCTCTGACTCTGAAGGGCGTTGTACAAGTTTGGGTTATTTCTCATTTACGTTATCTGATTATTCTTGATTTCAAGCATTTAATTACACCTGAACTAAAGAGTAACAACAACATCAGCCCCTCTGAGCTGTCATGACCGTAAACTAGATGTATTAAAGCTAAAAGGTACCAGGCTGTCAACATGTTTATTTCTGCTGTAAAGTTGGCTTTTTTTAACATGGGAGTCAGTGAAGATTTGCTCTGGTTTGGATCCAGCCCCTAGTGGATGAGGGCGGAACTGCAGCTTGTCTCACTTCTGTGTTGGCTTCAGAACCTTCAGACTATGATGCACGTAGATGTTTCCACAAGATCTCATTCAGTCAGAATGATGGCAGTAAAAGCTGTTTATAATTCAGACAGCTTTAAATTTTGTGTTTTATGTTATTTTTTGGTTGTTTGGTGAAAAAAACCAACAAAAATCCATCTCCATGTTTATTCCTTCCTGCTTTGATAAAATAAATAAATAAATAATACATAACCCATCCCAGAGCGTTCTTGTCCAACAACAGTTCCTGTATTATAGAAAACTACCAACTTACAAAGAAGTCCAGCAAATAACTCAAAATTAACTATCGTAACAACACAGAGAATGTTTAATCAACCTAACTGAATTGCTTCAATTGGTAACAAGCAATTTAATTAAGTTTATCCAACCTGAATTATTAAAATTGTACTAATAATTTAAGTTGGATAAACTTAATTAAAGTGCTTGTTACCAATTGAAGCAATTTTTTAAGTTGGATCAACTTTTTCTTTTTACAGTGTATGATCACAATTCTAGTTAATGAAAGAAAAAGAACCAATTCCAACAATTTATAATGTTTATTATCGTAGACAATAAATAAGAATCTTATTGCTCCAGACATGTAAGGTCGTGTTGTGAGTTCTCATTTACCTTGACATGTTTCGACCGACGACTGCGGTCTTCATCAGAAGTGTCACCGATGTTTGCGTGACGCGTCTTCATCAGCTGTTGAGCGGCCCAGAGCTGACAGATCTGGGCCGCTCACGCCCACCCAGTAAGGTAAACGAGAACTCACCTTGCCTTGTTCAGAGCAAAAACTATCTAATTAATTACAACGCTGATGAATCGACAAAATCTTAATTTATTCATCTGTTTGTTTTCACAGGTAAAAAAATCTCAGTCAAAGATAGAAACTAAGCAGAGAAACAGACATAAAAAGGAGGTTTTACACATGAATGGAAAGTTTTAAGGCACCAAAGTTCCTTTAAAACAAAGGAAACAGAATCTGGTTACAGGATCTTCTGCTGGACCGCAGAACTTCAAACTTTTCTTCTAAAACTTTAGACCACAAATAAATGTGAATATCACACGAGACGATTCTCTGACTCAGAGCGTCACCATCATCACCACCATCATCATCATCACCACCATCATCACCACCATCATCATCATCACCACCATCATCACCACCATCATCATCATCACCACCATCATCACCATCACCACCACCATCATCACCATCATCACCATTCTAGGAAACTCCCATCGTTCTAACTCTTATATTTAAGGATGTTTTTCGCTTATTGAGATTTCATGATATGTTCTAAGAGTTGTTTATTTATCTTTGTAAACAACTCTGATACGCTCTGTTGCTTTTCAGCCTTGGTGGTCAGCTTGGCTCCTTCATAACTCCTCATCTGGATCGCAGGTGGAGGTGCTGCAGTCCGGTCTGCTCCTCCATCAGACCATCAGAGTCTCCTTCATTTGAGCTTTGGCAGCTGTAGTTTGGTGACAGCGCCCCCTGCAGTCCATCCTCTAACAGGTTCCCAGCAAGGCCCTGACGGTCCTCATGGTCCTGATCGGTCAGGATCTGGTCCAGGAAGCTGATGTACCTGAGGGCGAGGCGCAGGATGTCGTTTTTGCTGAGCTTCCTGTCAGGGGGATGGGTCGGGATGAGGCGCCGCAGCTCGGCGAATGCCCCGTTAACATTCAGCTGCCGCCATCGCTCACGACTGTTAGTGAAGATCCGACGGACGACCCGGGGACGGGAATCTAAAAGAGGAGGAAGGAAGCATCAGGAACACACAAAGAAGAACGTGTTTTAAACAAGTTTAACAAAACTTTTGAGGATGAAGCGCATGATTGGGTGGGGTGTGGGGTTAAAGGTCACCCCGCTCTCTGCTGGATGAACCAGTTTAACCAGTAATACCCCCACAAGTATCTGATGCGTCTGTCTGAGCTCTACCTCTTCAACAAGATTAGTTTGTTCTTCAGATCCTGTAAATGCCTTCTGCCCTCTAGTGGAGCATCTACGTACTGCAGGTGGCAGGAGCAAACTCAGGTGTGTTTGAATTAAAGTAAATAAATAAATAACAGATTATATATAACTAAAGTTAGGAACGTTTACAGTGATTAACCAAAGTGTAGTTTAGTCACGGCGGCTCAGAAATAAAGAAAAAAGAATCAGAGGATCACACCACGTGACCTCTGGGGGAAGCTTCCTTGACTTTCTTTAGTTTTTAAACTTTTGAATAAGTTCAGATGTGACGTCAGACTCACCATCACTCAGCCTCCGTTCACGAGCAGCTTCTCTCTGCCTGGGTGTGATCCAGGATTCGGGATCACTGCAGAAACACACACACATAAAATCAGAACCAGGAGGTCCACGAGCCGCTGGTTCCGGATCCCCTGATCTATAAGGACGGACTGATCTGATTGGTTGGTCAGCAGAAATCACCTTTAGCTCATCAAACCTCAGAAACGCTCCAGTAAAACCACCCAGAACTTTTTCTCACCTGTTGCAGGTGTAGAACTGATGCTCGTCCTCGTTTAGCATGCCGCGCCCAGCCATGAAGTCCGGTTCGGATCAGCAGACAGTCTGGACTCACCGGAGCTGCAGAGTCCGTCTAAAACGGTTCTGATCTCTGCTCTTATACCGACCGCCGAGCCCCCTAGCCCCCTCCTGCGAGAGTCGTGACGCGTTGTTTCCATGGAGACCCGGGAGGTCCTGACGGACCCATTAGCGGACTCATTAGAGGAAGCAGCCCCCCAGGGACCCGCAGGGGCCAGGAGCCGCGCCTCCCTTGTGCCCCATGCCGCGGTCGTGTCCCCCCCCCCCCCCCCCCCCCCCCACACACACACACACACACAGCCGACCTGTCACGACCTCCTTAATACGTGTGTTTCCTTTCCTTAAGGAGAGTTTTATTTCTTTCAAGATCTAAAAGCTCCTGGTCTGGCCGGGTGGGGAACCAGAACCACCAGGTGACCCACCTGAGCCCAGCGTCCTTCCTGCCCAGGCCAAGAACTAAACAGATAAAAAATCAGGAGCAAATCATGGAAATCTCATCAAAATTTGAATAAATTCAACTGAGCAGAAAACTAGAAGAATAAAATGTGGGTTGTTGAACATTAATTTTTCTAAGACTTTGTTAGTTAATGACTTCATTTGTGATAATCAGATCTCTTTGCTCTCTCTCACAGAACCCTGGCAGCAGCAAGAGGACTACGTTAGCTTAAATGAGTCGACTCCTAATTATCTAAATCATCATATTGCTCCAAGTACAGGGCGAGGATGAGGATTAGACATAGACCTTGTGCTGACTTATGGCATAGCGTGTGAGGAAATAACAATCTTTCCACATAATCCAGTCCTCTCGGACCACTTTCTGATAACCTTTGAGTTTTTTATAACTGAGTTCTCGAGACATGAAAGTAAATTTCACTATAGTCGGTCTCTATCTGACAACGCAGTTGCGTCTTTTAAATCAACTGTTCCATCTTTACTGTCCTCAGCATCTCAGAGGAACGTAGCAGAGGGCAATATTTTCAGTTCTAGCCCCTCACAAATTGATGCCTTAGTTCATCATGTTAATTCCTCTTTACGTGTGGCATTAGATGATGTTGCCCCTTTAAAGAAGGTAATTAGGGACAGGAAGTTGGCTCCCTGGTTTAATTGTTATTTATGAGCCTTAAAACAAAACTCTAGGAAATTGGAGAGAACATGGCGCTCTACGCACCATGAGGAGGCCTACCTATCCTGGAAAAATAGTCTTGTGCTTTATAAAAATAAGCGTCGACAAACTAGAACTGCATATTTTTCAGCATTAATTGAGGAGAATAAGCATAATCCTAAATTTCTTTTCAGTACAGTTGCTAAACTTACACAGAATCATAGCTCTGAGCCATCTATTCCCTTAGCCCTCAGCAGCAATGACTTCATGGGATTTTTTACAAGTAAAATTAATTCTTTCAGAAACAAAATCTTTAGCATCCTCCCTAATGCGATTTCTTCTTCCTCAGTAAGTGAGGCAGCATCAGAGGTGACTGTAGAACCTCATCTGTGCTTGAACCGTTTTGATCCAGTTGAGCTTTCAGAGTTATCAAAAATATTAGCTTCATCTAAACCTTCAACTTGCATTTTGGATCCAATCCCAACCAAATTATTTAAAGATGCATTTCCTTTGGTTACTGCCCCCATTCTAGATATAATCAATCTATCCTTAGTAAATGGGTATGTACCACAAGATTTTAAGGTTGCTGTAATCAAACCTTCACTTAAGAAGCCTTCTCTGGATCCAGATGACCCAATGAATTATAGACCAATATCTAACCTTCCATTTTTATCCAAAGTCCTGGAGAAAATAGTGGCCATCCAAGTATGTGAGCATTTAAACACTAATGCTCTGTTTGAGGAATTTCAGTCTGGTTTTAGAGAGTATCACAGCACTGAAACTGCATTAGTGAGAGTTACAAATGATATTCTCATGGCCTCAGATAAGAATCTTGTGTCTGTTCTAGTCTTGTTGGATCTCAGTGCTGCCTTTGACACAGTTGATCACAATGTTCTTTTAGAAAGACTTGAACATGTTGTAGGGATCAAAGGAACAGCGTTAGGCTGGTTTAAATCCTACCTGTCTGACAGATTTCATTTTGTAAATGTACATGAAAAATCTTCTTCATACTCCAGGGTTACTTGCGGAGTACCACAGGGTTCAGTGCTTGGACCAATTCTTTTTACTATATATATGCTCCCAATTGGTAAAATCATTAGACAGCATGGGATAAACTTCCACTGTTATGCTGACGATACTCAGTTATATTTATCCTTTAACCCTGATTAACCTAATCGGTTGGGTAGATTACAGGCTTGTCTTGAGGACATAAAAAATTGGATGACTCTAAACTTTTTGCTTTTAAATCAAGACAAGACGGAAGTTCTCATATTTGGACCAGAAATCAAGAAAAGGAAATAGCTTAGCCAATCGCCTGACCTGAATGGCATTACATTAATCTCCGAGAACAAAGTAAGGAACCTTGGTGTTATCTTTGGGGCAGCAGTAGCTCAACAGGTTGAGCGGGTTGTCCAGTAATCGGAAGGTTGCCGGTTCAATCCTGGCTCCGGACAGAGAATTCTGCTGTTGTGTCCTTGGGCAAGACACTTAACCCACCTTGCCTGCTGGTGGTGATCGGAGGGACCGTTGGCGCCTGTGCTCGGCAGCCTCGCCTCTGTCAGTGCTCCCCAGGGCAGCTGTGGCTACATTGTAGCTCATACCCGCCAGTGCATGAATGTGTGTGTGAATGGATGAATGATACACTGTAGTGTAAAGCGCTTTGGAGTCCTTACTCTGAGAGGCGGGTCATTCGTTTGACCAGGACATGTCATTCAAATGTCTGGTTAAACAGGTTTGCAGGATTTCCTTTTTCCACCTTCGGAATATTGCTAAGATTAGAAGCATCCTTTCCAGGAGTGATGCTGAAAAACTAGTTCATGCATTTATTACATCAAGACTGGATTACTGTAATTCATTACTCTCAGGAAGTCCACAGAATGTAGTTAAAAGTCTTCAGCTTGTCCAAAATGCTGCAGCTAGAGTTCTGATGAGAATTAAAAAGAGAGATCATATCTCTCCTGTCTTAGCTTCCCTACATTGGCTACCTGTTAAATTCAGAATAGATTTTAAGATCCTTCTTCTCACATATAAACAGTGTTGGGAACGTTACTTTAAAAAAGTAATTAGTTATAGTTACTGATTACATTGTCAAATAAGTAACTCAGTTACTAACTGAGTTACAAGATCATAAAAGTAACTAATTACCAACTAAAGTAGCTACTTAGTTACTTTTTCATTAAAGAATGCTAGAATTACTACAATAGTAAAATATAAATGACTAATGACTGGAACATAATAAAATGTCCAAATGTTTTTATAAACCTGAATAATTTAAACAAATAAGCACTTAACAGGAGGAACTACTAATAGGAACATTACACTAATCTAGACTATTTAAAGGTCACTGTGTGATATTTAACAAGACCCCAATCAGCTAAAAGTTAAAATTGCAAATAGAAACACCTGTAAAGGTTCATGAGCCTTTAAATGGTCTCTCGGTCTAGTTAAATTACAGAAATAAATGTAATTTTGTACAGTATTCTAATTTTTCCAGCTTCACATAATTGTGTGTTTTTAGCAGCATTTCTGTTGCTGGTAATCTAGTCATGGTAAAATAAATAAATAAAAACCTTTAAAATGACACTAGAAGAGGCACGAGCCTGATGGAGGACTTACATTTACTAACGTGGGTCAGACCCAACCACAGAAGAGCTGCAGCTGGGTGGTGAACACACACAGGTAGTTCTGATGACACCTTAGCTCCATGACATCTGAGACTGATGCATCAGTGTTACAGCGGGACTGAACACATGATCAGAAACAGGTTACAGCTGGATGATCTAGGACGGTAGAAGATCAGGATGTCTGAGCGGGGAACAGGTGAGCGGACCTTCGGGACGTCCCGCTGTCACGCTAAGGGCACGGCTGCAGATCCACACCTGCAGCCGTAGATATTCATCACGTCTTCCTCGTTCTTCACGGGCCGTGATGCTCTTAAACATCTACCTCTTTAGCTCCTGATCAGCTGATGACAGCTTCAACACACCGTGCTGCTTAATGCACGCATTTTCTTATCAGTAACAGAAACGATCGTTTTGATAAAAAAAGACGTAATTAATTAATTTGCTCGTTACTGAAAGAAATATTTTTTATTAACGCGGTTATTTTAAACGGAGTTATTCCCGTCATTGCTTTGTTGTGTCTCCAGCAGCAGCGACTGAGACAGTGAGAACACTGAGGGTCTCCGCCCACCCGGCCAATCATCGTGTTTGTAAGTGCGTTGCCGACCTCTCTCTCCCTGGCTGCAGCTGAAGTGTGGCGGTCAGAAAGCCTCACACTGCTGCTCAGCGTTCGACAAGCACATAGTAACGCACAACCTTCCGTCCCCAGTAACGGTAACGGCTTTGCAACGGCAGGAAAAGTAATTAATTAGATTATTCCGTTACCTATAAAAGAACGCCGTTAGAAATGCCGTTATACTTAAACGGCGTTACTCCCAACACTGCATATAAAGTTCTTAATAATCAAGCTCCATCATACATCAATGACCTGATTGTTCCATACATTCCTAACCGAGCACTTCGCTCTCAGACTGCAGGTCTACTGATGGTTCCCAGAATATCTAAAATTAGGATGGGAGGCAGATCTTTTAGTTATCAGGCTCCTCTCCTGAGGAACCAGCTCCCAGCTTTAGTCCGTGAGGCAGACATCTTGTCTACTTTTAAGACTAGGCTTAAAACATTTTTATTTGATAGGGCCTATGGTTAAAATCTGATGTTAGCCTAAATCTGGACAAGTGGGGGAGTAGAGGGAGGTGGAGTGTACAGTCGGTAAAGACGGCTCTCCCTTGCCCCGCCTCCAACATGCCTCCATCTAAATAGGATAGATTATCCAGAGTTATCTCTGTAGTTATGCTGCTATAGGCTTAGACTGCTGAAGGATACACTGACCACTTTCCACTCTCGACTACTTTCTTCTACTATCTGCTCTTTAACTGTATTATTTCCTGCTATTTCAGCTGTTAACTTTATTTTTCTCTAAGTGTTTTTCTCCCCAGAAGAAGCTACAACGATGTTATGCTGAGCTGTGGTGGCCTCATGGAGGAAGCCATCGTCTAGCACACTGCTGCTAACCACTTAAACATTCTCCCTCTCCTGATAATAACTTTTTACTCTCTTTGACATTGAACGTGCTACTACTAGTTTACCCGTTTAATTATAGATAATTAGCTGAGGGCGGGGACCTTGGCGGTCTGATCCTCGGCTACAGAAGCTGGCTCTTGGCACATGGATTGTCACCTCTCTGGTGGGGAAGGAGCCTGAGTTGGAGTGTGAGGTGTTCCGACTAGATATAGTAAAACTTACCTCAACGCAAGGCTCTGGCTCTGGAACCAGTTTCCTTGAGAGGGGTTGGACTTTCTACCACCCTGGAGTTGCTCCCACTGAGAAGTGCCAAGCAGGGGTGGGCATACTAGTTGCCCCCCATCTTGGTGCCTGTACGTTGGGGTTGACTCTGGTGAATGAGAGGGTAGCCTCCCTCCGCCTACGTGTGGGGGGATGGGTTCTGACTGGTCTGTGCTCATGCACCAAACTACAGTTCAGACTACCCACCCTTTTTGGAGACCTTGGAGGGGGTGCTGGAAAGCGCTCCTTCCGGTGACTCCCTCGTTCTGCTGGGGGACTTTAACGCTCATGTGGGCAACGACAGTGAGACCTGGAGAGGTGTGGTTGGGAAGAACGGCCCCCCAATCTGAATTCGAGTGGTGTTTTGTTATTGGACTTCTGTGCCAGTCATGGATTGTCCATAATGAACACCATGTTCAGACATAAAGGTGTCCATATGTGCTCTTGGCACCAGGATACCTTAGGCCGCAGCTCGATGATCGACTGTGTTGTTGTTTCGTCTGACCTGCGGCCGCATGTGTTGGACACTCAGGTGAAGAGAGGGGCGGAGCTGTCAACAGACCATTACCTGGTGGTGAGTTGGCTCAGATGGTGGGGGAGGACGTCGGTCAGACCAGGCAGGCCCAAACGTATCGCCAGGGCCTGCTGGGAACGTCTGGCAGAGTCTCCTGTCAGAAGGAGCTTCAATTCCCACCTCCGACAGAACTTCCAAAATGTTCCGGGGGAGGCGGGGGACATTGAGTCTGAATGGACCCTGTTCCCTGCCTCCATTGTTGAGGTGGCCGAACGGAGCTGTGGTCGCAGGATCGTTTGTGCCTGTCGTGGTGGCAACCCCCGAACCCGCTGGTGGTTAGGGATGCTGTCAAGCTGAAGAAAGAGTCCTATCAGGACTTTTTGGCCTTTGGGACTCCAGAGGCAGCTGATGAGTACCAGCAGTTCAAGCGGAACGCAGCTCAGGTGGTCGCCAAGGCAAAAACCCGGGCATGGGAGGAGTTTGGTGAGATTGTGGAGCAAGACTTCCGTACGGCTTCGAGGAGATGCTGGTCCACCGGCGCCTCAGGGGGGGAATGCAGTGAGCTACCAACTCTATCTATAGTGTGGACGGTGTGCTGCTGACCTCTACTCAGGACGTTGTGAATCGGTGGGCAGAATACTTCGAAGACCTTCTCAGTCCCGCCGACACGTCTTCCAGTGAGGAAGCAGAGTCTGGAGACTTTGGGTTGGCCTCTGAAATCTCTGGTGCTGAGGTCACTGAGGAGGTTAAAAAGCTCCTCTGTGGCAAGGCTCCAGGGGTGGATGAGATCCGCCCAGAGTTCCTTAAGGCTCTGGATGTTGTGGGGCTTTGTTGGCTGACGCGGCTCTGCAATATCGCGTGGACATCAGGGGCAGTCCCACTGGACTGGAAGACCGGGGTGGTGGTCCCGTCATTTAAAAAGGGGGGCCGCAGGGTGTCTTCCAGCTACAGGGGATCACACTCCTGAGCCTTCCTGGTAAGGTCTATTCAGGGGTTCTGGAGAGGCGGGTCCGTCGGATTGTTGAGCCTCAGATTCAGGAGGAGCAATGTGGTTTTGGTCCTGGCCGTGGAACACTGGACCAGCTCTATACCCTTAGGGGGATCCTGGAGGGTGCGTGGGAATTTGCCCAACCAGTCTACATGTGTTTTGTGGATTTGGAGAATGCGTTTGACCGCGTCCATCGGGGGGCCCTGTGGGGTACTCCGGGAGTATGGGATACCAGGCCCTCTGATACGGGCTGTTAGGTCCCTGTATGACCGGTGTCAGAGCTTGGTCCGCGTTGCCGGCAGTAAGTCGGGCTCGTTCCCAGTGAGAGTTGGACTCCGCCAAGGCTGCCCTTTGTCACCGATTCTGTTCATAACCTTTATGGACAGGATTTCTAGGCGCAGCCAAGGTGTGGAGGGCATCCGTTTTGGTGGCCTGAGGATCGGGTCTCTGCTTTTTGCAGATGATGTGGTCCTGTTGGCTTCATCAGAACGTGATCTTCAGCTTTCACTAGAGCGGTTCGCAGCCGAGTGTGAAGCAGCTGGGATGAGAATAAGCTCCTCTAAATCTGAGACCATGGTCTTGATTCGGAAAAGGGTAGAATTCCTTCTCCGGGTCAGGGATGAGGTCCTGCCCCAAGTGGAGGAGTTTAAGTATCTCGGGGTCTTGTTCACGAGTGAGGGAAAACTGGAGCGTGAGATCGATAGGTGGATTGGTGCTGCATCTGCAGTGATGCGGGCGTTGTACCGGTCTGTCGTGGTGAAGAGAGAGCTGAGTCAGAAGGCGAAGCTCTTGATTTACCGGTAGATCTACGTTCCTACCCTCACCTATGGTCATGAGCTTTGGGTAGTGACCGAAAGAACGAGATCGCGGATACAAGCGGCCGAAATGAGTTTTCTCCAAAGAGTGGCTGGGCTCTCCCTTAGAGATAGGGTGAGAAGCTCGGTTATCCGGGAGGGGCTCGGAGTAGACCCGCTGCTCCTCCACATCGAGAGGAGCCAGTTGAGGTGGCTCGGGCATCTGGTCAGGATGCCTCCTGGATGCCTCCCTGGTGAGGTTTTCCGGGCACGTCCAACCAGGAGGAGACCTAAAGGTAGACCCAGGACACGGTGGAGGGACTATGTCTCTCACCTGACCAGGGAACGCCTTGGGATTCCCCCGGAGGAGCTGGCCCGAGTGGCTGGGGAGAGGGAAGTCTGGGCCTCTCGTCTTAGGCTGCTGCCCCCGCGACCCGACTCCGGATAATTGGATGAAAATGGATGGATGGATGGATTATAGATCCACTAGGATAGATACAATAAAGTTTATCTCTCACCAAATAGAATATTTACTAAGAATTCACAATATAACCATAGAAACACTACTGTGTGTGTGTGTGTGTGTGTGTGTGTGTGTGTGTGTGTGTGTGTGTGTGTGTGTGTGTGTGTGTGTGTCTGCTCTGTCGTCTCCATCCCCAGTGAGTCGTGGAGGATGGCTGCTTATACTGAGCCAGGATCATCTGGAGGTTTCTTCCTGTTAAAAGGGAGTTTTCCTCTCCACTGTCGCTGCATGCTTGCTTAGTATGAGGATTGCTGTGAAGACTCTGACACTAGTCAGTGACTCGATGCAATTTGCTGATTTCCTTAAATAGGAAACTTGTTACTGATTGGCTTAATGAACTGACCTGTACTGGAGTGTTTACTGTGTGAAGGTCAAGGGCGTCAGTTTGTTTTCAGAATTGCTGGGGACAATAAAGTAGGCTAAGATCTGAGCTGGTAAAATCAGCAGGCTTTTTTGAAAGTGGGGGGGACACAGCTGCCAATCACAAGTTTTGCCGGGGACATGTCCATGGCGTCCCCGGTTAAAATGACGCCTATGGTGAAGGTCCATGAGACGACTTGTCGTGGTTTGGCGCTTTATAAATAAACTGAACTGAATTGAATCAAACTTAGTAGTGATGCAGTGTTTTCTGACCGCTGTCCCGTTGTATTTGATGTATCAGTCCGCTGTACAGCTGTTATGCAGAGTGTGCAGCGAAGGCGTTTTAAACTCTTTCTGTGCTGAATAACTTAATGGAACTTTTAGGGTCCTCTCTGTGTCGTGGTGGTGGTGATGGGCGTCTCTGTGGCTGGATTTGTGGCTCAGTTCATGTTGCATTGTTTAAGATAGCTGCTCTGCTAAAGCTGCGCCGTGGTGCAGAATGCAGCAGCACCGTTGCTAACAGGCACCTGCAGGTGTGATCACATCACCTCGGTGCTAGCTTCTCTTCACTGGATTCCAGTTTTTAGAATTGGTTTAAGTTCTCGTGCCGACGTATAAACCTTTATACGGACTGGCACCATCATGCCTTTCAGACATTCTCCTGCCATGTGATCCTCGCTTGTGGTTTTGAACTCTTCTCAAGATGCACTTCTAGTCACCAGCATTTAACACGATCTGATCGTTGTACGTCCGCCCTTGTTTGATTTCTACATGTGTTTTGTTTTTTGAACTGTTTTTATGCAGATGTACACTCACCTAAAGGATTATTAGGAACACCTGTTCAACTTCTCCTTAATGCAATTATCTAATCAGCCAATCACAGGGCAGCTGCTTCAGAACATTTAGGGGCGTGGTCCTGGTCGAGACCATCTCCTGAACTCCAACCTGAAGGTCCGAATGGGAAAGAAAGGTGATTGAAGCTATTGTGAGCGTGGCGTGGTTGTTGGTGCCAGACGGGCCGGTCTGAGTATTTCCCAATCTGCTCAGTTACTGGGATTTTCACCCACAACCATATCTAGGTTTACAAAGAATGGTGTGAAAAGGGAAAAACATCCAGTGTGCAGCAGTCCTGTGGGCCAAAATGCCTTGTTGATGCTAGAGGTCAGAGGAGAACGGGCCGACTGATTCAAGCTGATAGAAGAGCCTAACCCTAACCCTCGTTACAACCGAGGAACGCAGCAAAGCGTCTGTGAAGCCACGACCTTGAGGCGGATGGGCTACAGCAGCAGAAGACCCCACCAGGTAGGTACCACTCATCTCCACTACAAACAGGAGAAAGAGGCTACAGTTTGCACCAGCTCACCAAAACTGGACAGTTAAAGACTGGAAACATGTTGCCTGGTCTGATGAGTCTCCATTTCTGTTGAGACATCCAGATGGTCGAGTCAGAGTTTGGCGTAAACAGAACGAGAACGTGGATCCATCATGCCTTGTTACCACTGTGCAGGCTGGTGGTGGAGGTGTCATGGTGTGGGGATGTTTTCTTGGTGCACTTTAGGCCCCTTAGTGCCAACTGGGCATGGTTTAAATGCCACGGGCTGCCTGAGCATCGTTTCTGACCATGTCCATCCTTTCATGACCACCATGTACCCATCCTCTGATGGCTACCTCCAGCAGGATCATGCACCATGCCATAAAGCTCCAATCATTTCTAACTGGTTTCTTGAACATGACGATGAGTTCACTGTACTACAACGACCCCCACAGTCACCAGATCTCACCCCAATAGAGCATCTTTGGGATGTGGTGGAACGGGAGCTTCGTGCCCTGGATGTGCATCCCCATCATCTCCATCAGCTGCAAGATGCTGTCCTGTCAACATGGCCGACATTTCTAAAGATGCTTTCAGCACCTTGTTGGATCAACGCCACGTAGAATTAAGGCCGTTCTGAAGGAGAAAGGGGTCCAACACCGTATTAGTGTGGAGGTGCTGATGGTCCTTTAGGTGAGTGTATTTTAGCTGTGATGTGTTTTATTATTGGTGTTGTTTGTGTTTTGTGTGTGCTTGTTTATTTACAGCACTTTGGTCGACAGTGTTGTGTAGAAAGTGCAACAGAAATAAATCTGGATTGGACCGGTTCTCCGGACTGGACTCACTCTGACCGGCTGCAGCCGTCAGAGTTCATCCTCGTCCGTTTCTGTTGAAATCTGAACCGTCATAAATAAACAGTGATGCTTTATTACGTTTTTAATGACATGTTTTGATTTGAATAAGTTCTGACTGGTGTCCTCCTGATGATGCAATCACGAGACACTCCAGTGTGTGGTGCAGAGATCACGTGACCGTGTGAGAGCTGCTGGTTTGAATCCGGCACGCAGCATCAAAGCCTCCAGATGTCAGTCTAATGCACATTAATGCATTTGGGTTGTTTCCTTATTTAGGCCGTTGAGGCTCCGCTGAGGGACGCAGCAGCTGACCAATGTCAGCACGACCCAGCTGCCGTTCAGCACTCTGATTGGCTGGTGGGGATCCAGGGGGCGGGGCTGTGGGATGACAGCAGCATCCCAGCAGATCCAGCGGACATCTGGAGCAGCCCATCCTGAGAACCGAACCCCCCGCACCTAACACCGACACCCCGCACCGAGCCAGCCCGGGAGGCTCTCCCGGTTTCAAACGCAGCCCGGATCCGGTGCTGTCCCGGTCTCTGAGGGCTGAGACTCCATGAGGCTGCTGCTCCGGAGAAGCCGTTTCTGCCGGTAAAAACACGGACACCAAGCCTGGGATCCGGGAGGAGGATGGACTGATCGGATCCGACACCTGACCAGTACCGAGGCCCGGTGGAAGCTGCGCCACATCAGGACTCGGAGCGTCTGGATCCTGGTTCCGGCTTCAGTCTGGATTAAAGAGCCGCGGTTTGGCTGTCTTTGATGTTTTTCTCGCAGACATCTTACCCGGTCCCGGTTCGGAGTTTGAGGGCGCAGGCGCCCCCACCCCACGGTGGTCTGGATCAAAGCCCATCAGGATCAGGAATCATCTCGGATGCTCTAATCTGGGCTTCATCTAAGCTTCAGGTCTGATCTGGATTACTGCGATTCTGGTCCCGATCGGGTCCCATCAGACTCGATCTGATCCTGTCCCGGTTCCGGTGTGCGCTTGGACCTAGACACCTTGGCGCTGGATTTGGGGAATTCCGGTGAGACCATGCCGACGTCCCGGCCTGGTTCGGAACCGGAGGAGTTCTGGGTGGACGGGTCTAGACGGGACGGGACGGTGGAGGATCTCTACAACATTGGCTCGGAGCTGGGCAGGTCTGGGCTGGGCTGGGCTGGGCTGGGGGGTGTTCACTTTGGCCACATGTGCGTCCACGTGAGCATCCTGATTCCGGATTAACTCAGCAGCATTTCATAATCCAGCAGGAGTCAGACCAGTCAGAATCGACAGAACCAGAACCGCTTCCTGCTGCTCAGGAGCCAAAATACAGATAAAAGTAAAAACCAATCTGGAGGTTTATTCTAACCATCACGGCTGAGGGCAGAACTCCCGGATCATTGTAAACAACAACAATTCACCGTAAACAGTTATTTGTGTTTACGTGGTACAAAGTTTTCAGGATATTGTTTATTATATCCTAACTATCGTTAAAAGTTATAGGTTTAAAGTTATTTATGTTATTGATTATAGTCTAAGGGAACGTGGAGAACTTTTACAGAACAAGGATGTTACAATAGTTCGCTCTTTAAGCTCAAATAAAAAACATTTCAGGAGAACATCGTTACAGAAGTGAAACTAATAAAAACATCCCATCTGCTCCACACGTTCACGTTTCGCAGACCTCCAGCTCTTTTACAGGACCTGTACCTTCACCAAACTTCTGCTCCACCCAATTAGCTTCTGCCTTCTTGTGGAGGATCTTGGTACTGCAGAAGAAAAGGCCCAATTATATATCGTCATCATCATCATTATCATCATCATCATCCTCATCATCATTATCATCATCATCATCATCACCATCATCATCATCGTCATCATTGTCATAATCATCATCGTCATCATCGTCATCATCATCATCATCCTCATCATCATTATCATCATCATCATCATCGTCATCGTCATCGTCATCATCATCATCATCGTCATCATTGTCATCATCATCATCATTATCATCATCATCATCTTCATCATCATTATCATCATCATTATCATCGTCATGCATTATCTAAGCTGCATGGTGGCGCAGTGGTTAGCACTGTTGCCTCGCAGCACGAAGGTCGCAGGTTCAAAACTCGCCTTTCTGCGTGGAGTTGCGTGTTCTCCCCGTGCATGCGTGGGTTTCCTCCGGGTACTCCGGTTTCCCCCACAGATCACAACATGCCCTACAGGTAAAAAAAAAAACTGTAAGTCGCTTTGGATAAAAGCATCTGCTAAGCACATAAACATAAACATCATTATCATCATCATCATTATCATCATCATCATCATCGTCATTTTTATTTACCAGAATGCTTCCGGTGTCCAGGTTAAACGTGGAGCTCGGCATGTATATAAAACACTTTCCAGATGAAAAACGGAATAAAAATCTGTCACTAAATAGTTTAAGAATCAAAGAAGCACAATTATTATACGCCTAAAAGGAAAAGCAATGGTAGAAAATTTTGTTGCAATACTGTTTTTAACTGAAAAAATTATAACTTCGTTTTATTGTCATTAACCTAGAAATAGATAAAGAAGTAGAAGATAAAAAACTTTATTTAAGACCAACCCCTCATGGATAATTGTCCCAAATGTCCTCATAAACATCTTTAAAGCAGGGGCATTCAGCAGGGTTTGGTTTTAACCTGCTGAGCCTGATGAGCTGCTGCAGGGGATCCAAGCACTGAATCAGGTGTGTTGGAGCAGAGAAACCACTAAAACGTGCTGACACCAACCCTCCAGGCCCGTAAATGAATACCCCTGCGTTAAAGCCTCCAGATGGAGCATCAGGATTAGTACCTTCACCAGAAACCTGCCAGATCAGTCATGTCTGCTGCCCCCTGGTGGAGGATCTACAGGTGGCAGTTTTAGCTCTTTATCGCTGTTTAAGTTTTACATAATACAATAAAATAATGATTAGGTTTCATTCTGTTAACGTTATAAATGTTAGACCGTAATTAAACTATTAGAGGATTTCTGCTGCTGTAGTTTCACCTTCACCAGTCATTGGTTTTCCATTAGTTCAGTCTCACCGGATCGTTCCGAAGACGCACCACTAGGTGGTTAATGGGGAGGAAGGCGCTCCACTAAAATAATAATAATAATAATAATAATAATAATAATAATAATAATAAACCATCAGTTTATTAGCTGCTACAGGTCATGTGATCCTGTTGGAACAAATCAGACCTCTGAAACATGACGACTCCACTCTTAAACACAAGCTACAGAAATGATTCCTGTCCAGTAAAGTTAAAAACCAAAACCTTCCTAAAACATTTATAACCCTTTATTTACATGACACTTTTATTATTTACACACAAGTTTCCATTTCAGTCAGAAACTATATCTGATCAAAGGGTGAAGCAGAGCACTGTGGTGGATGACGGACACTTTTATTTTGGTAGGAACGTCTGATGACATCATGCTTGCTGTCTTGCGTTTGTTTGTTGTTTTTCAAACATAAACACAAACAAGACCCACTCACGCTGCTAGCCCCGGATCGTTGTTTATTGTTTGTGTTTGTTTACGCTTTGATCCAGTGTTTTGTGTGTGTGTGTGTGTGTGTGTGTGTGTGTGTGTGTGTGTGTGTGTGTGTGTGTGTGCGCGCGCGTGTGAATGTGTGTGTGTGTGTGTGTGCACCTTGTTTGTGGATGTTGTTTGTTTGTGTCTTAGGAAGCATGAAACGATAAACTGATGTCAACATGGGTTCTGACACGTGAGCGCTGCCACCAGTTCTGCTGCAAGGTGTCCTGTTGCCATGGAGACCAACCAGGACTGTGTGTGTGGTGTGTGTGTGTGTGTCCGTGCTTTTCAGATGGATCTGTTCCTCCAGCTGTCCCAGCAGAATACTAGACACCCCCCTCCCACTTAAAACTCACACATACACACAAATACCTAATCCCATTGTCATGACGCCAACCCAAAACAACCCTAATCTATCATTAATCCAGCCTAAATCTAGTCTTTATAGGAAAAATGTTCAAACGTGTCTTCAGAAGGAATACAGTCATTAAGTTGCTAAATGATGGAGAAACGCTGCAGTTGGACCCGCCAAATTAAGAGCGTCACACAGCCAACACATTGCAGGGTGAGCTGTGGGCTGCGACATGATCAGATGTCTGAATACGTTTTCCATCTTTGTTTACGTAGTTGCGTGTTTTACCTTCACAAACAAAGACTTTAATCATCAACTTGGTTGTTTTTATAGCAGATGTTTCATGTTTAGTAAAGCCGAGAATATCCAGAGATAACCTCTTATAGAGATGGCAGACGCCGAGACAGTGGCTCGGTTAGCTGGGATTAAATCTAATGCCCAAACCAGTTATCATGTAAAAATCTGGTTCATTGCACTAAAATCCTCACAGACTTCCATTAAAACACCTATAGGCAGATTATTTTGATAGGGGTCAAAGAAAAAAAATCTGTGATAATTACTAATTAATTAGCAACAAATTAATTAAGCATAAATTTCTACTCCAGGAATTGCTCATGAAAAATCATGGATGAATATGGATGCTGTAAAGGCAGAGAAGAGCTGCCATGAGAACTTGGATGTCCATGAGGGGTGTCAGTGGGAATGAAAATGTACTTTTCTTGAACACTAGTGCTTGGTGAGGGAACCTCATGGAGAGGGGTGGGGCTGCATATCCCCATGGTGCCAGTGTGTGTTGCTCTCGTTCTGCACTTTATTTTACCCTTTAAAACGCGTCAAACATAAGAAAAACAGGAGTTTACCCTCCAGAAGGGAAGACAGTGAGTCATTCCAGCGCCCTTTCAAAATAAGAGCATGCTTACAAAGTGAAGTGTTACAATACAACTAGAAAAATCCTGAAGGCATTTTGAAAAAGGGACCAGCCTGCTGGCATAAGACAGTGGCATTGTGTTATATAGGACCAAAATCATGTTATTGGGTGACGACCCCAAAATCAGAGCACGCCACACTTCCCATGGCCGAGCCGCTCGATTTGATGTGGGGGTTCACGCCGCCGTTCGTGCCGCATTAGCGTCCGAGGAAGAACAATCAAGAGAACAAATCCTCTTAATGAATAATAATCTCTTGTTGATCACGTTGTATTTGGGATCATTTGGAACAGATTTATGTCCACACATCACCAGAAGACCAGTATCGGTGTGCGAGTCGGTTCTTCTGTCCCCTTCGTTTGTCCAAAAGTCCAGCGAGAAGCTCTCCTTGCTCATCAGCAGATGTGTGACAGAGAAAGGTTGATGTTTGAGCTCCGTCTCCATAGAAAGTGTTTGGGACCTCGTCCTTCACACACACACATTTACTACAGATACATAACATTTGTGTTTGTTTCTCATGCTCCTGGTTCTCCGAGCAGATAAACTCAGATCTTCTGTCGTTTCAGAGGAGCGACGTCCATTGTTTACCGCTGTGAGGAGAAACAGACCCAGAAACCCTACGCCGTCAAAGTGCTGAAGAAAACAGTCAGTTACCTCCGCCACCAGATGAGCCTAAACATTATGACCACCTTGTAAAGGGTTTTTAGTGAGAACAGCTCGGACGCTTAACCTGAAGAACCTGAAAGGTCTCCATCTAAACAAGCAGCTCCCTCCACGCCCACCTCTTACAGCTGCAGCTCGTGGTCATATTGTTTTGGCTCACTAAGATATTTTTGGCTGCTTATTTCCTGTATTTTGTCTGAAGAGAAAATGTTTCTTTTGTTGTAGATTGATAAGAAAATCGTTCGGACTGAAATCGGCGTTCTGCTGCGTCTGTCCCATCCCAACATCGTAAGTCTGCATCATTTGCTCCTTCTGTGTGTCCACTCAGGGGGATGGGGGTGGAGCCTATCAGGGGCGCCTCCAGAAAATTTAGATGGGGGTGGCCAGAGGGGGCCAAAGACATTTTTGGGGTGGCACACCAAATTGGTCCTTGTGGTAACCCTGGGAGAATTTAGCCTGTGGTGATGTGTTGTATTACTCCTTTAGTAGTTTTTATTAAAATAACAGTACGCATCCAAAATATTTAGCTTAAATTTTACAAATGCAAACGTTTTAGAAAAATACATTTCAGTTATTTAAAATATTACCCCAATTTTAATTTAAAAATGCTTTTTTTACGTTAATTCACCTGTTGTGTAAAAAAAACTATGGAGATAAAAACTTTTTTAATGGTGAGCAGCAGAAACATATGTATATTTTTTTTATTCTGATTATTTCTTTACTTATTAATTGTAATATTTTTATTTAGTTTTACAGCAATGTCTTGAATGAACAAGATTAGTATATGGTTTGACTTAACATTAATACGATTTGTTAACACTGGCTTTTCCGGGGGGGGGGGGGGGGGGGGCTATTTTCTCCAACGTTTCCCTGCGGTGTCCGTGAGGGCGCACGGGGTTGGTTAGTGTTCCTCCCATAGATGTGTGTATAAACATGTGTTTCTATGGTTCCTCCTACGTCTGTCACAGCGGTGGGTGGGGTTTGACCGGTTTCCGGGGTTGTTTGTTAAGATGAACGGATCTCTGTAGGGACTCGGCTCTCATCATTCACTTTGAAAACCCGTTCAAAAGATTCAATTCATTTGTAAACATCACATCACTACAAGATTCATCTCAACGAGTGTTTACATGTGGTGTTTTAACACTAACTTGGTGTATTTAGTAAACTCTGCTGGTGAAAAGAGTTCACTATTAACACTAGATGGTGTTAAAATGTTAACTCTTTTAAAAGTGCTGATCTAACACTGAAGCAGTGGCTCCCATATAAAGTCTGAAGAAGTGTTCATTTTAACTCTGAGAGTGTTCATTCAGAACTTTCAAGTTTGCTGTGTGGAGATCAGTCCAAGTTCCTGCAGCAAAACCTCTAAACAGCGAGAGTCAGCCCAGGGACGTGGTTCGTGTCTCGAGTCTTTCAGGAAACCTCTTCCGTCAGGAGTACAGTCTCTCGTGTCGTTCGCCAGCTTTTCCGGTTGGATTTCAGTTCCTCCGTAGGTGTGAATCAAAACATCGGAATGTGTGAAAATATTCAGCGAGAAGATCCAAACGCAACCGAGAGCCTCATCGAGAGGTTGTCCTCCTGAGCGTCTGGCCCGTCTCCGCAGTCCCAACAGACCTCTGGTTAGACATTTCTCCTTTTAGGAGGCAGTGTTTCCTCCTTCGTCTAACTTTGACTCACAAACATTCAGCTAAATAAATAACCAGACTGGAAACAATCCTCTCGTGTCTAAAACGGGCTCGGATGAAAGTCTAAACCCTCGTCTGCATTTCTGGCCAAAAGGAGTGAATACGGTGAATCCCACAGCCAAGAAAATAAAAGCTTCAGTTTCTATGAAAAAGGGTAAAAGCTTCATTTCCCTTTAGAGGATGAAAACCACCGTCTGGTGGAGTTAGCAGAGGACGGGTTGCTCTGGATTGTTGCTAAGGTGTGGAGCTGTGAAGTGTCGGGAGTTATTTCTGGTTCCTGCAACAGCAGTTCGCTCTTTTCTCTTCATGCTGTTAGTGAGTCAGAACAGCGACAACTCCACTGAAACACGACAAAGGTCGGCCATGTAACGCTCCTCGTGAACGATCAGTGTGTCACCAGAAGTGTCCGACCCTGGTCCTCTACTGTCACAGCCGAGGACCACAGGGCACCAGGGTTGGACACCCCTCCTCTACATGTTAAATGCTGTGCTGTGACTTTGTCTAAGTGTTATGTGGAGTGTTGCTGAGACCATCTCAGGACAGTCTCGGTGAAGTTTCAACACCAAAAGCTGCTAAAAGCCTCCTGAGGATTCCAGCAGCTCTGGTCAACAACCAGATTTCTGGTAGAAGGTCCACGTCTCCGAAATAATGACACACCCTTGAGTTTCATTCAAAAACTCCCCAATCCCTAATAACCCGTCAGCCTCAGTCGAGTCGAGTTTGTAAATCCAGATTTAGAAACTTCTGTTTTATTGGAGTAAAATAAACTCCCTTCATATTTTATAACGTGTGTAATGGTCGTGTGATACGTGTCCAGACCAAACCAGACCAAACCAGACCAAACCAAACTAACACAGCTGTTGTTTTCTGCGGTTCAGATCCAGCTGAAGGAGATCTTTGAGACGGACACCGACATCACTCTGGTGCTGGAGCTAGTGACTGGAGGAGAGCTGTTTGACCGGTAAGAAAACACGGATCAGGTGCTGGTTCTGGTTGGTTTACACGATTAGTTTCACAGTTGTGCTTTAAGATCTACAGGCAGAAATCAGTTGTCTATGTTTCTGAGGGGATGTGTAGTTGCAGGCTGGGATGTTTACTGGTCAGCTTAGTCCCGTGTGTTTCTACCAGTGGCGCCCTGAATCACACATGTTGCTCTTTAATTTAAATGAGAACTACTGGTGGGTGTTTGGACCACGCCAGTCACGTACTTTGAGATTTATCAGCTTGTAAAAGTTCGGAATTAGCATGACTACAAATCAGACGTCGTACTTATGTTTATGTATTTAGCAGACGCTTTTGTCCAAAGTGACTTACAAGTGATAATCGGCATGTTGCCCTTGAGGCTAACAACAACAACAACAACAACAACAACAACTGGACATCAATCATGGAGAGGAGGGAACAAGGAGTGGACGGTAGAGAGGGGGGACAGGTGCAGGGAGGGTGCTAGTTTAGAAGATGCTCTCTGAAGAGCAGGGTCTTCAGGAGTTTCTTGAAAATTGAAAAGGAAGCTCCTGTTCTGGTAGTGCTTGGAAGGTCATTCCACATTTGTGGAACGATGCATGAGAAGAGTCTGGATTGTCCTGAGCGTGGTGTAGGCACTGCTAGCCGACGATCCTGTGATGACCGGAGCGGCCGGGCTGAGACGTAAGCCTTTGCAAGAGGATTCAAGTAGATGGGAGCCGTACCATCTCGGACTTTGTATGCTAGTGTTAGCAATTTGAATTTGATGCGTGCTGCTAGCGGTAGCCAGTGGAGCTCAATGAACAGAGGGGTGACATCTTAGGTGTGTTCTTGCTGTGCGTTATTTCTAATTCCATGTTGTAGTTCTTTTTTTAAACACAGAAACAGTTTTGTTTACCTGTTTGTAGCTACAGTTTCGCCGACGGCTGCCGGCTTCTTCAGGCTGACGCTGATGGTGGCGCGTCACTTCCTTCTCCATTTATCCGCGGGCAGCAGAGGACGTTGTCGCCCTCTGCTGCCCGCTCTCCCCTCTCCGACGATGCAGTCCCATGCGTGGTCCAGCGTGTAAACTCCATCGTCCCTGTTCATGGTCCCACATCCACGTCTCCTTATCTCGATTGCTTTCTTGATCCATCTTTTGTTGTTCGGTGTTTATGATCCTTGTGTCGTCCCAGTCCATTATATGGTTTTCTCTTAAGCAATGATCTGTTACGGCTGACTTCTTTATTGTACTTTCTGCTTCTTCTTTTGCTGCTCTTGTGTGTTTTCGATTTGCCTCTTTTTCACACTCCTTTCTGTGTTCTATTGTCCGTGTATTGAGTTGGCGTCCGGGTTCTCCTATGTATGTTTTACTGCAGAGTTTGCATGGGATTTCGTAAACGACTCCACATTTAAGTCTGGCTGTTATCTTGTCTTTTGGGTGTACTAGTCTGTTTCTAACTGTTGTGTATGGCTTTGTTGGTGTGTTTATGTTGTGTTTTTTCATTGTTGCTCTTATTTTTTCTGTTATGCCTCTGATGTATGGTAGGGTTATCACTGGTTTTGGTTCTTGTCTTTCTGGGTTTCTGGTTCTTTTTTTTTTTTGGGTTGTTCTTTGCTTTCTGTTGTTGTTTGTTGTTTTCCTTTGTTTATTGCCCATGTCGGGTATGCGCAGGTCTTTAAAGCGTGTTGTATGTGTTTGTCCTCTTGTTTACGGTCTCTCTCTTCTGTTATTATGTTTGCTCGGTGATATAGTGTTCTGATTACTGACATGTTGTGTATGGTGGGGTGTTCTGATGTCCATAATAGATATTGGTCTGTGTGTGTTGGTTTCCTGTATGTGTTTATGTTTAGGGTCCCGTCGGTCTGTCTGGTGATTTTCATGTCCATAAATGCTATGCTGCCTTCTGTTTCTAACTCATAAGTGAATTTTATGCTGCCCGTGTCGTCAATGTTGTTTAAGTGTTGTGTTAGTGTTTCTGTTTGACCTTTTGGTATGATTTCCAGTATGTCATCCACGTAGCGTTTCCATAGTTTTATTTTGCAGTTGGGGGGGCGGTGGCTATGGCTTTTTGTTCCAGGTCTTCCATGAAAAACTCGCACAGGGTGGCTGATAACGGGTTACCCATGGAGGGGTGATGTGTGCTCTTTTTGGCTGAATGAAGACCAGACGCGCCGCTGCGTTCTGGACCATTTGAGGAGGTCTCACAGTACAGCCTGGAAGACCAGTTAGAAGGGCATTGCAGTAATCGAGGCGGGAGATGA